>NC_056746.1:1435954049-1436149049 GCF_019279795.1 Protopterus annectens | reverse complement strand
CATTGCAATGTTTAAGTGTTTTTATTTTTCATTTTTCACAAATAACATAGGTGTGAAGTCAGTACTCTACCTTAACACTGGGGACAGCTATTTCCATCCATCTCTGTTGTGGCTTTTGTACTTGTTCGTCCTGTGACTCACTTTTTGTGATACACAGGATTCCTGGATATAAGGCGGATTTACCAGACCCATGGATGCTCTTTGTCATCTGATATGCCTTCACTTTAAAGTAGAAGCAAAGTAGTATCTACAGCTGCTTACTATGCTTTAGAAAACTATCCATTCATTAACTGTATGAATCATGTGCGAATTAAATTGAGCAAAATAACCATTGCATGATTTTTATATGCAGCTATGTACAGTCTAATATCTGTGTGATTTTTATTTTATTAAACAACTACATATGGAGTATTTACAGTGACTGACTGATTTAACACAGTCACTAGTTTAGTCACGTCCACTTAGATTGACAGCAGTTTGTGGGTGGGATTCAGGCAGTGCATTCCAGGGATTGTAGAATCCTTAACAGACTCAGGACTATACATTTGTAGTAAAGTTTCCCCATAAGCATTGAGAGTAATGTTTCAGAGTACTGACTCTGAACAGTGATATCTGATTATATTCACATATGTAGTAGTTTTCAGAAATGCCTTCAATTACTGAAGTAAATCTGCATGTCTGCACCTTCTGGGAGAACTCCATCCCCTAGCACTGCAGCTTGCATTCAGTAAAATCCTTGCTTATTCTGGCACATTCCCTTTTATTTAAAAATGAAAGATTATTTGTTCATTTGTTTTTCTCTCAGCCAGGCAATGAAGGTTTATCATGTGTATAAATTCCTTTATCTGGTCTTGATTCCTAAACATGCCACAGACTTCTTAGTTTTGTAGAAGCACTGTATCTGAACAGTTCCATTTGGCCAAAACATTGCAGCATTTAATCTTTTCTTGCATTTAGTTATGCCAGGGTGTTTCATGTATCTTTGATTCCATATCAACCTTTAACTAGATTAGTATTATTAATAAATAATATTAAGTAAATTGTCAAGTTATTTACAGGAAATGATCGATAATGAAATAGAAAACCTCCAAACACTGGACCCAACCCAGTTTGGTTTCATCAAGAGCATGTCATGCCTACTCACCCTGGTGGACTTCTTTGAAAAGGTCACTAAAGCAATGGATGAGGACAAAACAGTTCACACTGCCTATCTTGACTTTGCCAAAGCAATTGACACAATACCCTACTTAGGCATTGCTGACTAACTCAGGAGGCTAGGTTTAAACCCGTATCTCACCCAGTGGATAGCCAGCTGTCTCGCAGACAGGAGCCAGGAAGTTAGAATTGGGGAGTCCACCTCTCCAACAAAGCCAGTCACAAGTGGAGTCCCTCAGTGATCACTCCTGCGACACTCCTTTTTGGCATTTACTTCTCTGAACTCAAGGCCAATGTCAGGGGCCTCTCGCTGACTAATTTTGTAGAAGACTGGAAATTAAGAGCAGTCATAGAATCCCCCATCGATACAAATATTTTCTAGGAAGGACTGATACAGACAAATATCTTGTTTCAGAGCCATTGAATAAAACTAAATGCCAAGAAATGCATAACAGTATCATTCAGAAAGTCATCCACCACTGGTAACTTGGGGACACACACAGACAAGACTTCGTCTATCACTTGTCTACAGTAGTGAGGAAATCATTTTGTGTTGTGCAACTTCTAAACAAAGGTATGGCATCTAGGTCCAAGGAAGTCATTTTCCCACTACATTCAGCATTCATGAGACCTATTATTGAGTACGGTGTCCCATTTGCAATGTTCTTAACCAGGCATATTCAACAATTGGAACATCAACAGAGGTTCCTCACTCAAAGAATTCAGGGAGTAAGTACCATGTCCTGTGCAGACCACCTCAAAGCCCTATCTCTGTATTCTGTCTCCTACAGGCTGTTGTGAGGAGATCTATGCCTGGCATACAAGGCATTGTCAGACCCTACCTTGATGGACCTCCTGCATATCCACAAAACAAACAGCACCAATCACCAGAATTACCCATTCTGAAGACTTAAACCTTGCCTGTGATATAAATGGGACCTGTTGAAGAGACTAGTATGTATCCCAGAGACTACCTCTTCTCAAGAAAGGGCTCCCCATGCATATGAAGCAGAGTTCCTCCATAATCCAATTCAAGTGTAACTTTGACAATTGAATGGTGAACAGGAAATTCATCCCTGGTTTGGCAACTATATCTCTAATGGACACAAGCAGCCTGTAGGTAGTTCATCTCCCAGGCTTGTGTTTGTAAATGTTCCATCTTCCAAGCCCCTTCTTACACTTTTCAAGGGTACCAGAACTTGTTAGAGATTTGGGATTCATTGCTAGGCTTAAAAAAGGTCCTTGTTGTCATTAGCCTAGTACTGTTTTTAAAAAGTCATAATCTATGGCTTTGTTAAGGTTTTAAATACTGGGAATGCACAAGCCACTGCATTTCTTTGTGCCAGTCCCAAGCCAGGATAAATGGAGAGGGTTGCGTCAGGAAGAGCATCCGGCGTAAATCTTTGCCAAATCATTTCATGCAGACACCAATAAACATTTTTATACCAGATCGGTTGAGGCCCGGGTTAACAATGACCGCCACCAGTACTGTTAGCCTACAGGGTGCTGGCGGAAATTGGGCTACTGTTGGCCGAAGGAGGAGAAGAGGTGGAAGACATGGCCGAAGGCAGGAAGAGAGGAGAAAGGCTAGGACTGTGGTAGTGAGGGTCGGAACTTTGAATGTTGGTAGTATGACTGGTATAGGGAGAGAGCTAGCTGATATGATGGACAGAAGGAAGGTTGGTATATTGTGTGTGCAAGAGACCAGATGGAAGGGGAGTAAGGCTAGGTGTATCGGAGGTGGGTTCAAATTGATTTATCATGGTGTGGATGGGAGGAGAAATGGCGTAGGAGTTATTCAGAAGGAACAGTATGCTAAGAGTGTTTTGGAGGTGAAAAGAGTGTCAGATAGAGTGATGTTTATGAAGCTGTAAATTGATGGTGCAATGATGAATGTTGTTAGTGCATATGCTCAACAAGTTGGGTGTGCAATGGATGAGAAAGAAAAATTTTGGAGTGAATTGGATGAAGTGGTGATGACTGTACCCAAGGATGAGAGAGTGGTGATTGGAGCAGATTTCAATGGGTATGTTGGTGAAGGGAACAGAGGGGATGAGTAAGTGATGGGTCGGTATGGTGTTAAACAAAGGAATGCAGAAGGTCAGATGGTAGTGGATTTTGTGAAAAGGATGGACATGGCTGTGGTGAATACATATTTTAACTAGTTGAAGGAGCATAGGGTGACATACAAGAGTGGTGGACGATGCACACAGGTGGATTATATCTTATGTAGGAGGGCCAGTTTGAAGGAGATTGGAGACTGTAAAGTGGTGACCAGAGAAAATGTAGTTAGGCAGCATAGGATGGTGGTTTGTAGGATGACGTTGGTGATCAAGAAAAGGAGGAGGAGTGTGAGGGCAGCACCATGGATCAAATGGTGGAAATTGAAAAGGGGTAATTGTAAGGTGGAGTTCAGGGATGAGTTAAGGCAGGCACTGGGTGGCATTTAGTGTTATTCCCAAAGGGACTCACAGTTTACATGGTCAGACACATTAAAGCAGAAATAATCAGACTGGTACAGTAAATAGTTGAGTTAAGGTATTATGCAGATATGAGTTCATTTTACAGCTTAGTCAGGGTAGGGACATGGACAAAGCCAGTTGACTTTGAGATACTGTTTGATGCTTTTTTGAAAAGACTTAAGGAGGATTGCAGGGTTATATGGTTTGGTAGAGAATTCCAGGTTTTGCCAACAAATTTGGCAAACAGAGATTCCCCTGCTGAATTGTTAGCTTTGTAGGTTTGGACCATTAGTTTGTCGGCAGATCGTAGTGGCATCAAGTTGTTGTATGGCTTTATAATATTTGAGAGTGAGGGGGTATCTTCAGGATGGTTAAGAATTTTGTGGGCTACTAAGAGTTGATTTAGTTGAATTAAGCTGGGAAGTTCTAGCCACCCTAGTTGTTTCAGGTTCTGGCGGTGATGGGTTCTATAGGTGGAGTTAGTGGCGAATCTGGCAATATGGTTATAGCTATGGGAGAGCTTATTCAGTTTAGTCTTATTTAGGTTTGAGAGTACTGGAGAGGCATAAATAAGAGAAGAGAGTAGTTGTGACCGGGCAATTGCAATTCTAGCCAGTGGGGTTAAAAATGACTTGTTTCTGTACAGTGATCTAAGTTTTTTATTGATGGTCTGCACGGTTTTGTTGATCTGTAGGTCAAATTTAAGATTATTATCTATAGTGACTCCTAAAAGTTTAGTATGGGTATCTGGGGAGATAGGGGTACCATTGTTGGATGTAACAGTGAATGAGAATGGGGTGGATCTGCTAGTGGGGGTGAAGAGCAGAAGTTTAGTTTTATTGGGGTTCAGCAGTAGACATTGGTTGGAGAGCCAGTTTTCAATAGTGCTAAATGTGTTTTGGGTAAAGATTTGTAGGTCAGATGGGGAGGTGGCTGAGCAGATGAGAGTGGAATCATCTGCATATTGAATGCAGGTGGCTTTAGGGATAGCAGTGTGGAGTTTATTGATGAAAATAGAGAAGAGCAGTGGTCCTAGTATAGAGCCTTGAGGGACACCAAGAGTGAGAGGTAGTTGGCTGGATAATTTGCCCTGCCATAATACTGCCTGTTGTCTGCCAGTCAGTTAGGATTGGAACCATTGGATTGTGTGCCTGTTCAGAGAAATAGCCTTCAGAGAGAAAATGAGGCGTTCATGATTGACCATATCAAAGGCTTTTGATAGGTCAAGAAAGAGGATAGTGGATATCCTATTATCATTCCTGTTTTGGTTTATGGCATTCATAAAGGAAAGGAGGGCAGAGGTGGTGCTGTGATGTGGCCTGAAGCCATGCTGGGAGTTGGACAGTAGGTTGTTCTGTATAGGGTATTGCATTAGTTGCTTATGTATGCATTTCTCCATTATTTTGGCTAGTGAGGAAAGAATGGCAATTGGTCTATAGTTGGATAATTCTGTGGAACTTCCACCTTTATGGAGTGGGGTGACGTGGGATATTTTCCATAGGGAGGGGATAGTACCTTCAGACAAGGTTCTATTGATCAGTATAGATATGGGGTATGCAATGGCCTCTGCAGCTATTTGTAAGTACTCTGCAGGGAGGAGGTCAGCAGAGGGGTAGTAGGTTTTAGTTTTTTTAACAATGTTTTGAAAAAGGTGGTGGAGATGGGTTGGAAACTAAATTGGGGGTGGCTTCTAGGGTGATTGGAGCTGATGTTGGAATTTGTGGGGGTTAGTTGGTTTGCTAGGGATTGTATAGTTTCAGTGAAAAAGCTATTATAGGCGCCAACTATGTTCTCTGGGGAACTATGGGTGAGGTTAGCAGGGGTTGGGGTGGTAGACTGACCTGGATGAAGGAGCTGATTTTTGCCTGCCCAAAACTTTTGAGGGTTGCTTTAATGTTTGTTTAGGAGGTTTTGGTAGTAGCTTTTTTTTATCTAGTATGATAGATTTTTTGTTTCATTCCTGAGTTGGCGGTATTTTCAATGGTCAAGTGGGGCTTTTGTTGACCACCAGCAGGCCCAGGCTCTGTTTCTAGTTTTGATTTTTGACTTGGTCTCCTTTGTGAGCCATGGTGCTGGGTTTGATTTAGTTTTTATAGTACGTGCTGGAGCATAGGAATCAAGGATGCTTAGGAAGTTAGTGTTGAAATATGCTATGGCCTCTTCTAATGATTGATTTTTTAGTTTTGACCAGTCAACTGCCTTTAATTCATTTAAGAAAATATCAGGGTTGAAGTTCTTCTTGTTTCTGAGTGTTTTGTATTTGATTTGGTGGTGGGTACCTGCCTTGTGTTTTATGACATAGGTTAGTAGATTATCACTAAGGTCATCAGGGAGAATACCGGCTGTGTACAGTTGGGGTTGGCTATTGACTAAAATCCAATCTAGGATACTTTCCCTATTTGGTTGGTTTATGAATCCTAGTGGGGGAGGTAATGGTCTGCTTAAACCCAGATAAGTTTATAGGTGTGGTGGGAGGTTCAGATGAGCAGGAATGCCAGTCGGTATTAAAGTCACCAAGAACTATGGTTTCTTGGGGATAGGTAGTGGCTAGCCAATAGAGGATTTCCTCTCGATATTGGTACCTGGTGGTATGTAGGCACAGACAATGTACAAGCATTTGTTGTGGCTAATCTGTAGTTTGGTTATAAGGAGGTCTGCATTACTGAATTGGGGTGGTTGTACTGTTTCTCTATAACAGTTAGTGTATGTTTGTACAAGACTGCTATCCCACCTCCTTTCTTCGTGGTGTGGTCTAGTCAGTGTATATTATAGCCTGGTGGTATTAACTCCTTATCAGTAGTACTTGGTTTAAGCCAGGTTTCTGTAAGACACATAATGTCTGGGGAGTGGGTTGCTAGTAGGGCGTGCAGGTTGGGAATTTTATTGTTAATACTCTAATATTTAGGAGAAATGCTAGGAGGGAGCTAGTGGGAGCAAATAGGGGGTAGTTTGACTGTGGGGGTTGTGGTAGGGGAGTAGAGGCTATTGGGTGTAGGTGGGCCAGGGTTGGGATGAATGTCCCCATGTATTGTAAGGTTATAATGACAGGATATTCTAAGCTTTAGGATTTTGTTAATTAATTTTATATAGTCTTTGTCTTTGGGATTGCATTTTGTGGCTTTATATAGGTGATATATTGTTGGGGGCAGTAGACTTGGTGTGTGGAGGATGGTTAAATGTGTAATCTTGAGTGAAAAGTCATGGGTGGCTGTTTGAGCTTTTGGGTAATGGATATGTAGTAAAACGTTTTGCTCATAGGCAGTGAGGTGATAGAATAAAAATTGCAGGGGCAGTAGGGTAAGTAGTATTGTTTTGTTTGTTTGCATTATGTAATAGGGGATTGACAATTATCAGGGTTGATTCTGCTAACAGGGTTAGTAGGATATAGAGAGACTAAATTGGATTGAGAGGGCAGGGTGTTTAGTGGTGTTTGAGGTGGTGATTGGTGGTTAGTGTATGGGGAGTAGCTTAAAGTAGTATAAATGTAAGAGTACTGGGGTGGGTGGGAATTGGGGGCAGGGAGAGGTGCGTAGCGAGCCCGTGCGTAGCGAGGGTGAGCAGAGTAGGGTTAATACAGACACAAGTTACAAGCCTCTGAAAGGAATTTATTTTATAGAATTCACTTTATATATAGAATTCACTTGATGACATTTTACATTATATGAACCCACTAGTTTTCTGGTATTTCATTCAGTTTAGATGCACCAGTTAGTTGATTTCAGGGTTTTTATATGATTTTCAATAGAAATACAATAGATTACCCTAAGATTATACAGGTAAGCATCTTACTTTATTGAGTTTAAGTAGTTGCAGTATGCTTAGTCTCACAAATGGTTACATAAAAATTAGTAATACTAGGGATTTCGCTAGTATATTGTTAGGGACACCTCCAGTGCTATAGACCCAGGGCTTTAAATAGAAATTATATAATTCACAATGTTAACCTTATAAGTAGGTTGCTGAGGGCAGGACAGTTAATCCTCCGTATTATAGTTGTAGCAGGGAGATCCTTTCTTACATTACATTAAATTATTATATAAATTATTACATTTATTTATTTTACATTTGTTTACTGGGAAAGTCTGACTGGACAACAAGTCCATTTTCAGCAGAGGCCCGGGCAGAAAAGCTCCAAGACATACAATGCATGAGTAAATTAGCAAACTTAGCCACTTAACATTTTACAAAATAGAGGATACATAACATTTCTTAAAAAAGAAGACAGATTACAATGTATGAATATATGCACCATGGAAAAAGTTAGACTAGTAGTTAGTTAGAACTATTAGTGAGTATAATAAATCTTGCAGACAGGCCTATTTGATCAGAATACTTTACATTCAGACTTTATAAAGATACAGTATATGCAAGCTTAAGTGTGGAGAGAAAGTTGAAGAGGGTAGTGGGATTTACTTTTAGAAAGTAAATGGGTAATTTGGAGTGAGGAAGATAGAGATAGGGTAATTAAGAAAGATGAATTTGGTCTGGGGCAATAGTTTGAGCAGCCTGTTGGGTGAAGTGACGATAACACAAATATGATGTATTAGCCAGGATCGATACATGGACAGATCCATATAGTTGATATGTGGGATTTTAGTAGTTTTTTGAATTTAACTATGTTAGGGTTGGATTTACTAATTAATTACTTTCTTTATTATTATTTGTTATTATTATTTATTATTTACTTTTTTTTAATTAAGTACTTTCATACTAATAACCTCCTAGAAGTCTCTTATTCAAGTCTGATAGTCCCGGTTGTGTTCTTGTTGCCTCCAAGGGTAAGGTATATGGCTACACAGCATTTAGAAACACAGGGAATGCATGCTATTTTTACAGAACATCGTTGTGAAATGACAGTACAGAATGCAGTATTCCCACTTGTTAGTATTACAGCCCAGATTCAACTACATAAGGCTGTTGGTACTTGTGATAGTACCTAGAAAAAGGCAGCTTGCATCAAAAATTTATTGTCTGCCTGATATACACACTTCTAAGAGTGTCTTCATCCACCCAAATGTTTGTTCTATTCAAGCGAGGAACCAGACAATAACATACTATCGTTGTTCAGTAGCTATGTTACATCAGCGACATGCACTGTTTCTTTCCTGAAAAGAATTGAATATATATATGTTTTTGGCAGTTTAGGCTGCTAGATCTAGGAAGAAGCACAGAAAGTCCTTTAGAACTCCAACACGTAACTTTAAGTGCACTTATACGAGGGGATGCTGAAAATTTCTAAGCCCAACCAAGAAGGGAATGACATGGAGCCATGAAACTTACTAGTTATTCAACATATTATCTCCAAAGTTCAGCACACTTGGCACATCGTGGCTGAAGTTTCTGTAACCCTGCCAAAAAAAATCTGAATTCTGGACACTGAAATACTGCTATGCTGCTGCAGTCATCTCTGAATCACTCAAAAATCACCACCCTTTCAAACTCTTTCTAAGGTTTGGAAACAGGAAATAGTCAGATGGAGCAAGATCTGGTGAGTAGGGTGGATGGTCTATGCACTCAAACCCCAGTTTTGTCAAAACAACTATCGTTTTGCCTGCCTTGTCAACAGGTGCATTGTCTTGCAAAAAGAGAATGCCTTTCCACAGCTTCATGCTCCTATTTTCTGTCAATGCCACCTTTAATCAGCAGAGCAAGTTACTGCAGTATTCTGCATTCACCATTTGACCCTTTGGAAGATAGTCATTGCAAGACCTTTCTGATCCCAAAACACTGTGGCCATGACCTTTCCTGCTGACCTTTGGGACTTGGACTTGTTTGGCCTCGGAGAACCTGAGTGCTGCCAGTGCATGGACTGTTGTTTTGTCTCAGGATCATAGTGGTGCAACAATGTTTCATCAATAGTAACTAGTCATTCCAAAAAGTTGGCACCAGTTCAATGAAACTGCCACAAAATCAACTTGGAAGTGTCCACTTGATACCTTTTCTTTTCGGGATTCAAACATTTGGGCACCCACTTGACTGACAGCTTCTGCCTACCCAGCTGCTCATGGATTATAAACCCAATACATTCACTGGATATATATATAGTGTCTCAGAAGTTGTTTTAGCCAATATTCGTTCATCTGCCAAAATCAGATCATGCACATGGTCAACAATTTCAGGAGCTGACACCACTTGAGGCCTCCCAGACCTTGCTGCATTTTCAATCTTGAAATCTCTACACTAAAGGTTCACACACCACTTCTTCACAGTTGAAAATTCCACACTTTACATCAACATGGTTGAATCAACGATCTGAAACCATATCAAAATATAGCAGTATGATTCTGCAAATTGGCACTTTAGAAGATGAAATAACCCTGATTTCAACTACAGAGGTAAAATAAGACTCAGAATTTAGAAAATTGGTTGGGTTTAGAATTTGTCAGCAGCCCCCTCTTAGCTCAGTAGTGTTTTTCACTGTTAAAAGCGGACTACCTAACATGGGGAAACACATTCCAGTGCTAAGCAGTCAGAGGTAGTTAGGATGGGTTACTATCCTTCATCTAAAAGCTACTATGGGAAAGAATGATGCGTTATGCAGTTATCCATGAAGAGCTATGGAAGGGAGCTAAAAATGTATAATAAAATAAAAGAAGACAATCCTAAAATCTTAAGAATAAGAAAGTGAAAGAGAAACAGCAAAGGGTAGCATAGGAAATAAGAGGATGGGGACACAAGATGAAACAGGGAATAGAAGACAGAGGAAGGGGAGAGGTGGATGTGCAGTCAGTGTAGCAGCAGTGAAGTACACAGATCTCTGAAGAGAAGGAGGGAGGCAGGACACTTAAAGCTACAGTTCTTGCTGCTGAGACAGTGGCAGATGTCACATACCCCATAACAAACTGTCAGGCAAAGGCAACAAACAACAACATCTTTGTTTTATCTCACAAATTCTGGGAAGTCTTCAACTCAGGCATAAAAAGCAAGGAATTTTGATGTCCTTCTATAATTCCTTCAGCTTACAGAGTGGAAAACTACTATTAAGATTTAAAATGGTGTATATATATGTATATATGTATGTGTTTTCAAAGATGAGAAACACACAAGAGAAATGGGCTTTATCAAGGAAAGGTTTCTTCTGGATATCAAAATATTTTGTATCTAACTTCCAGCACTTGACAGATTTTGTGAAATTGTGCTTTTTTCATCTTTTTTCTTTACTTTTTGTTATTTAAATACTTGTATAACAACTTTTACATAGATGTGTATAGTCAGTATTTTTTCATCTTTTTGCATATTCTATGAATTAAATGCTTATGTAGCAATTTGTTTTGCTGTAATTTACACTATTATTTGAGTATATACTCCTGTTCATGTCCCAAAATGGTCCTGAGAGATCAGTGCCCTACTCTAGTTTATTTATTTGTTTATTTATTTATTGATGTTTATTTACCAGTAAAGTCTACCTGGGTCATAAGTATCAATATTCAGAAGAGACCTGTGGAGAAAAGCTCCAGATACATCAAATTACTTTAAAGTAAAGAACATAGGAAAATAATAATGTTTACAAAAATACATCAGTTCTATAAGCAAAAATATAGAAATATATTTACAATAACTGGTTAAGTACTAGAACAGTAATTTATCAGATGAGCAATACTTTGTAATAAATGCAACAGAAAGGAAGGAAGAGCAAAAAGATTCAGGTAAGGAAATAAATAATAGGAGATAAACAGCATTTAGTAGTGAAGAATAATGGCTAGGTAAAAAAGACTAGGCAATAAGAGGAAGAAAAGGATTAGCAGTAAGAGTAGAAGATCCACAGTAATAGCTGAGGAGTTCAGCCTGGATTAGTGTAAGAGAAGATTTGGATAGAAGTTTCTTAAGTAAGTATTTCAAAGTAAGAAGGTCAGAGTTTGACCTAGTAATTAGCTATAAGTAGTTCTGGCTCTTTCCTATGGAATACAAGTAGAAACTTTGGCCAGGCAATTTGTTAGTTTTATGTGTTGAGAGGAGTTGTTTATCCCCTGATCAAAGTGGTCTGTTGAGGAGATAGGTGTTAAGAATGGATCTAAGGCATAGATAGGCTGCATATCTATAATTGATGTTGTGGGTAGTTATAATTTCTGAGTCAATTAGGTGAGGGGGTAGTTCAAGCCACTCAAGTGACTGAAGAGCAGTGCAGGGATGGATGTAAGTGTTGCACTAGTTGCAAATGTAGCAATTTTATTGTTACAAGTTTCAAGTTTTGCTTTTTAGTGAGGTGAGTACGTTGGTAAGGATTGGAGAACTATATAGAAGTGAGGGTAAAAGGTATGGTATCAAGGTTAGCTTTGATGGATGCATTCAGAAGGTGTGTATGTCTGTACAGCATTCCAAGTTTCTGGTGTTTTTTTTTTTTTAATGCTATTCTAGATGTAAAGGTTATCATCTGTTGTCATACGTACTAATTTAGTGTAAGGTACTAACTTCATTTTGCGTATTGCTCAGGGAAAATGGTGAATTTGGTTTTATCTAGCTCTTGTGTTTTAGGAATGAATACATAAAGCTTTGTTTTCTTAGGGTTAAGTAAGATTTGGCATTAATAAGCCAAGTCTCAATAACAGTGAAAGCTTCCTGTGTTGAAGGTGTGACAAATTGCTAGCTGAGTGGATAATTGTGGAATCATATGCATATTGAATAAGGGAGCCTTGACACGAAGAGGTTTGAAGATTCTTGATGAAAATGTTAATGAAGAGGAGACCAAGAATTGAGCCTTGAGGTATGCTAGTGATGTAAGTTAAGTAATGGGAGAGAGAGACCCTTAACATTGTACAGACTGCTGTCTATTAGATAGGTAACTGGTGAACAACATGACTGAATGATGAGACCAGTGACAGATAGCTGATTTAAAAGTTTAGAAGTTTAGAATAAGAAAGAGTATCAAAGGATTTTGGCAGGTTGAGGAATAGTGAAGAGACAAGTTTACTAGAATTCCTAGCTTTATTTATGGTATCCTATAGAATAATAAAGTAGTCGTTGTACTATGTTATCAAATGTTTAATAAATAAAATACTTACAATGATAGTGAGGAGAGGAGTTTAAAAGATAGGAGCTCCATGTGGTTATCAACTGCACTTTTATCAAGAAAGATGCTACAAAAATAGCCAGGAAGATAGGGGTATGGGCCAACTCAGCTACAATCAAGAAAAGATGTAGAGACAGGTAGTGAGAGAAAGAGAATGAAGGGATCATGATACCGAACAAGTAGAAGTGGAGGAGAGCTAGATGGAAAGAAAAAAGAGATGTTATGATAGGAAAAAAGACTTGTGGGAAAAAAAGAGTTACAAGCAAGGATGAAAAAGAGGCATTGAGGGCAGGGAGAGACAAGAATACAGCAAAAGAGAATGGGAGATACAGCAATAAACGATTAAGTTAATAAGTTATCGGTCCCATGGTCAGGCTGCTCGGAATTCACCTCCTGTAATCCACCCCGTGTGCTCCCTTCCAGCCCAACTCCCAGAAATTGCCTGCTTGCCTAGGTCTCCTACTAGCTACCTACTGTGAGGACTCCCAAATTCAAACTGTTGTGAATTAATCCACCCCGTGTGCTCCCTTCCAGCCTATACACCCAAAAGGGATACCTCCTGCATAAACCTAGAAAAACTCTCAGAAATTGCCTGCTTGCCTGGGTCTCCTACTAACTACCTACTGTGAGGACTCCCAAATTCAAACTGTTGTGAATGTATGTACCCAGACAAACTACCGCTGATTCTGTTTTTTAAGCTACCTACTTTTAATTCCTATATATTGTGCTTGTCTGGCCTCCCGAGTGTGTGTTCTTTAAGCAGCCTACCGCAGACCACTTGCTACTGGCCTCTCCCCCTCCTGTCTCTAAAACGCTGCCAACCTCTTACTTCACACTAGGTCCAGTATATCTTTTCTGCCTACCATCCTTTGTTCTTCCATGTTTTACCACTAGATGGCAATACCTACACGTAGCACACCTAGAACAAAAATATTCTCCTGTGGCTTCAGTATATGAACCTGGCTGGACTATTCAATTTGTTTTTTAAATGTAACATACCCCCACCTTACTTTACCTTCAATATATCCACTCCCCCCTTGTTATATCACTATCTCTTTCTCATTTCTTCTTGTTCTTCTAGTTTCGCTCCCTAAAGTAGTCCACTTACCTTAATTGCTGCATAACTGTTGCTGATACTTTTTTTTCTGCTGCTCTATCTTCACTTGCTCTAACCCGCTCCATTCGACCTGCGGGCTCACTCCGCTCCCTACCCTACCCCCATATCCCACCCACCCCAGGGCTGTTAACCTTATACTTCTATAACTACTCCCCTTCCCCCATCACCCAACCACTAACACCTTCTTATTAACTACCACACCTCCACTTCCTACTACTGCTTACAGCTACATTACACCTATCTGTACTCTTTCAGCCTTCTCCACCCCAACTTTATTTGCTAATAACATACAAACTGCTATTCCAGGCTTCTCTCCTATCACTATCTATATAATATCCTAGAGCATACTCTCTCCGTCAACCTACTCTATCTCTTATCCTTCTCCTCCTCCTAGCCCAAATGCATAAGACCAGTTATATACACCTACTAGCTCCACTAACTATTCCATATACTCTTACCATCTATGAACATTGGTCACTTAGTGAAATTCACCTTCCCCACCTTGAAACACAATCTTTCTCAATTATACTCCCACAACCACATAAACGTAACTTCCACTTCCAACTATATACTTTCAAAATATCATAGATCCTCCCATATTATCTACTTCCAAGACAAGAAAGCCCTAAATAACTATTATAAATTCCTAAAGATTATACAAAGACCTCAACAGCACCCCCTATTGGATGGTGACATTCATCCAAACTCTGGCCCCATTAATGACATTACCATAAAAAACAGAACCTAACTTCCAATACCCCTAGGAAACCCTCAAACTCTCTCCTGATAGCCCATCTCAAGATCCGTAGTATAAACAATAAAATAACCCACCTTCATTCACTCTTAGAAGTACACTCATTTGACATCCTCTGTATTACAGAAGCCTGGCTAAAACCTACTAATCAGGACCAGGAAATTACCCCTCCTGGTTATAACATTCTGAGATGTGATTGGAAGACCAAAAAGGGTGGGGGCGTAGCCATTCTCTATAAATCTGAACTTCAAGTTGCAACTTTCAATACGTACCTTCCCTCAAATACTAATGCAGAAATCCTTACTGTCAAACTTCAAATCAACAACTGTAAATCTATCTATATAATTTATTCCTACCTTCCCCCTGGAAATAATATTAATACCCTTGAAAGTATCCTCAGCTGCCTCTCCACTCACCTTCCTCAGGAAACCATAGTGCTAGGTGATTTCAATATAGAGTGGGCTTCCTGCAACTCCCCTAATCCTACCACCCACGTAAATTTTTACAGTTTTTCCCAAATTATAGCTACCCCCAATAGAATCCACAAACCAAGCAGTAAAAAAAGCATACTAGACTGGATCCTTATAAATAGTCACCCCAATACTTACAAACCAGGTACCCTTCCAGACGATATTAGTGACCACTCTCTAACCTACATAATTAAACAAAAACTTCATAACCCCAATCCAAATATTTTCAAGACCTCACACTCTAAAAAACACTTTAATCCAGAGACCTTCCAAAATGAACTTAAGGCACATGACTGGTCACCTCTATATCATCTTCAACTGGATGAAGCTGTATCTTACTTCAATACTAAATTCCTACATATTCTTGATTTCCATGCCCCCTCGTGCTCTACCCGTATTAGGACCAAAGTTGCTCCATGGCTCACTAAAGAAACTAGGCAAAAGATCCTCCTACGTAATAAAATATGGCCAAATGGAGAGCTTCAAAAAACCCAGCAGACCATCAGTACTTTAAACAGTTAGGAAACTCTACCAAAAAGGAAATTCTGCTTGACAAAAAGAACTTCTACCATCACCTACTACAAACCCACCAGCATAAACTGCAAATGTTCTGGTCAGGCATTAACAAATTGCTTCAGCCAGGCCACTCTAAAACACCCACCCTATCAGGTACTACCCAGAAAAACTCTAAGCAAATTGCTGATGCCTTCAACAACTACTTCACCAAAGCAATTCAAAATCTAGATAATACACTACCCACTGTTAGCACTAGCAGACAACATTAATAGGACAACTCCTTCCTTTCATCTACAACCTGTACCTACATCCCTCATCTGCTCTCTCTTTCAAAAGCTCAAACCATGCACCCCCTCAGCTGACCATCTACCAGCTGAATACCTACAAATAGCATCTAAAGCCATTGCCTATCCTATATCCATCCTTATAAACAGAACAATTATAGAAGGAACAATTCCCTCTATCTGGAAAATCTCACACATCATCCCTCTGCATAAGGGTGGCTCTTCTACTGAACTTTCTAACTTTCGACCAATAGTCTTACTCTCCCCAATAGCAAAAATAATGGAAAAATGTATCCACCATCAGCTACTCTTCCACCTTCTTTCTAATAACTTACTTGCTAACTAACAGCATGGCTTTAGGCCCTACCACAGTACAACCACTGCCTTGCTATCCTTTTCTGACTGTATAAACAAATATCACAATAATAACTCTCTTTCCTTAGCACTATTTATTGACCTGTCAAAAGCCTTTGACATGGTTAACCATCACCTACTTATTGATACACTAACAGCCCTTGCGCTTGACCCACAGGCAATACTCTGGTTTAAGTCCTACTTAGATAGACAACAATCTGTTCTCTGGGATAACAACTTATCAACACCCCTCCCTGTTAACATTGGAGTACCCCAAGGCTCTATATTAGGTCCCCTTCTCTTTTCTATCTTTATCAATGATCTCAATGCTAACATACCACAAGCCACCTGCGTACAATATGCAGATGATTCTGCCTTAATCTGTTCTGCTAACTCCATTTCCTCACTCCAGTCCCTCACACAAACAGTATTTAATAATTTTGAAAATTGGTTTATGCAACATTGCCTCCTCCTGAACCCCAAAAAAATGAAACTATTGCTTTTTACTCCTACCCAAAAGTCTCCACAATGTCACTTCACAGTAACCTAGAATACTGGAACTACCATATCCCCAGACTCTACAACCCGTCTCCTAGGAATTACTATAGACCACCACCTTAACTTTGATGATCATATTAATGCTACTATAAAATCAGTCAACAGAAAACTAGGCTCCCTTTATAGAATCAAAACCTTTCTCACACCATTAGACAGAACTACCATTGCCCAGACCCACCTTATCTCTACCCTGGTTTATGCCTCTGCCATTTATACCAATCTATCTAAAAGTAACCTGAGCAAACTTGCAACCAGCTATAATAACATTGCCAGATTCACCACAGGCTCCCTTTTAGAACCCATCACTGTCTCAACCTTAGACAGCTGAGATGGTTAGAACTACAGAACCAACTTCTATATCAACAACTTACTATCACCCAAATGATTCTCTACCACCCTATGAATACTCCAGTCCTCACTAACCTAATTACTCCACAGAAAAACTTGGCAACACTACGCTCGTCTAATAAGGTTCTAGTTTCTACTACCAAATCTAACAACAAGGCTGGAGACTCATTATTCTCAAACACAGTGGGAAAAACCTGGAACCAGTTTCCTAATGAGCTCTCTTCTCTTTCTTCCACACTGCTCTTCAAAAAATATCTTAAGGAATATCTCAAAACACACTGGCTATGTCCCTGCTCTAACCCTGACTAACATCTAACTTTTTTTCTCTTTTTTCCCTATCTCCCACTCCCTTTATTTCTCCTTTATTTCTGTCCTACATTGTCTACTAGTGATGACTTGAATAATAACCACTACCTATGTACTAAAGTAGAGTTCTTTTCAGCTTGATCATAGTGTTACTTACTCTAAAAGTTTTCATTCTCTACCTTGCTGTAAGTAAGCATAAGTTTGTACACCTGTAACCTGCCATCTGATGTAAAATTAACAAATCTTGCTTATTTGTCTTTTGTATGATATGTCATCTTAAGTTTTGTTTTTTTATTCTTTTCTCTAGTCAGCTCTGTACACATTTTTATACATGTTCTACATTTATTTAATGTAACGTCCTGCTGTTGCATATATTGTAAGTCATGATACTATTGCACCTTTTGGAGCTTTTCTCCCCGGGACTCTACTGAAAATAGACATATATCCAGTTAGACTAGCCCGGTCAACAAATGTAAAATAAAATAAATAAAAATAAATAAAATAAATAAGAAGCTATGTAATGGGGGACTAGAATAGTAAATGAAAGGAATCAGCAAAGAGCAGACATTCGGTGAGAAACTATCAGGATAAGGTAGAGCTCAGGCCAAGTGATTTTTTTTCCCTGGGAAAAAAATCATTGACCTGAGCTATCACTGTTGTGAGATTTCATTCTATATGTGTCAGCAAAACGGCATTCACTGTAATGCCATTTTGCTGACTTAATATAGACCCTCTAACCAGGACTGGAGTAGTCACAAAGGTGAAGGTTCATCCACACATAATGAATCAAGTTAGAGCAAACTGCTTTTAAAAAGAGAGACCAACAAGTAAGTAGTAAAGTGGAACAAGGAGTCGTTTAGAAGGTATATAGATTTAGGAAGCATGGTAACTTTGTTGGAGGAGTTCTCTGTGCCATGAGCCAGCAGTGGAAGGAGGGAGAGGATAGATAAAGGAATGAGGGTGGCTGGAGACTGGGGAAGATGTAAAGAAGATGACCTGCACAGCAGGTATATGCTTTTCCTCTGAGCTGAAGGAATAGTGACATTGAATAAGGGTTATAGAGGTACATCAGCATGTGAAGGAAAGGAGAGAATACGAGGAGGGAAAAGTACAAAAGGAAGGTAATATGGCTCGACAGAGTAGTAAAAAAAGGGCAAAGTTAGTTATTTGGAAAGAGGAATTGAGTGCAGTCCTCAATAATTCTAGGAGCTAGGGACTCTGTTGTGTAGAATACAGGGGTAAAGACTGGCTATGTCTGGGTCATCCAGGTTCAATTAGCAGGCAAGGTACTGGAGGACAGAGGCAAGGGTAAGAATCAATGCTTAGCACTGGCCCACCAATCCTGGGGGAAAGGAGGCATTGTGACCTGCTGTAACACTGATCTCAACAGGATTGTTGCAGAATTGTTAGCAGCATCTATTAGGTCAGTGTGTCCAGCACTATGCATAGAGCCAAAGGGTGCTCCCTAGTACATGTGGTGCCATGCACAGAAATTTTTTTTTGCAGTGGTCTAGCAAAAGCCACTGGATGCCAAACAGAGGGAGTCAGGCATGGAGAAGCGGGTACCCTCACGAGAATCACAATTTGTGAGCTCCTGATGTTCCCCTACAAATGGGAGAAAATAGCCTAATTAGGTTTTGACCCATTCAAGAAATAAATGAATGAAGATAAGACTCTTGCTTCAGCCTGAGAATGAAAGCGTCAGTACTCAGTCTGGTAGGAGAAAGAATGGTTCGGTTGGAAGCTGGCTGGGGAGGCAGCAGCTCAGGGAAGAAAATGGATGAAATGCAGGCATTGGTGGCAAAAGAAACATTGTTAAATAGTAAAAGTAACATTAGAAGGAGCAGAAGAGGTAAATATGTATGAAAGGGAATAGTTATATATGCAAGGGGAGGGAAGAGTTTTTATGCAGCAGAGGATGAGAAAGATATGGTGCAGAATGGGAGCAGATAATTATCAGTTTCCTAGTAAAGTGGAGAGGGAAGGGAAGATCTGGTGGATAGATATCCCTCCTAATGTAACTAGATATTTGGATGAATTAATAAAGGAATTAGTAACAAAAAGAAGGGGCAGTGGAAAAGAATGTTAAAATGATACATTTTAATTAGTCTGAATTGGACATGTATATTCCATCACCAAACATAAGGAATGAAACAAACACAATGGAAAGACTACTATGAGGGTTTTTGCAGGTGTACAAAGACACACTAAAATAAAGATACTATACATTGTGATGTCAGGATCAGAATATTTAGAAAGAGTAGAGTTGGAGGCTTCTCTTGTAAACTGTGAGATGTTGCATCATGGCTTTCTGTTAGGGCAAGAAAAATAAAAACATAAGCAAGAATTTAGGGGTTGGCTACTGAGGAGGAGATTATGGAAACATTCTGGTGATAGTAAAGGAAGACATGATGAGTCACATAAGGTAGGAGGGTAAATTAACCCTAAATTATCAGCAGGAGTGGGAATGGCATGGGCATATGGATTGTTATGGAAGAAAAGTCTAAAAGGAAAAAAGGCGTATGGCAATTAAAGCAGATGAAAATGAGATCCCACATTTAAAGGAAAAGACTAGAGGGAATGGGAAAAAAAAGGGGCAAATACAGGAGACCATTTAAGGAAACCAGGAAGAAAGCAACCAGTGAATTCAATATGGCCAAGACTGTACTGGCAAAGAAACTATCAAATGGGATAAAAACAGTGAAGAAAGACCTTCTTTAGATATTTATTTATTATTTATTTTACATTTATTTTACATTTGATGATAGGGATAGTCTGACTGAACTTATTAGCCTTTTTTCACCGGAGGCCCAAGGAGAAAAGCTCCACATAGATTAACAAGACAAAAATCAACAGTACAATAAATGATACAGGATAAAAGTGTATACAAAAGAAGTATTTTGGCTTTTCCTGGTTAGGGGTCGCCACAGCGGAACTCCGGTCCGCTAATGATTGGCAGTGGATTTTTACGGTGCCAAGTTGCTAGCCCAATGCCCAACCTTCAAAGAAGGCACACTCATTCACGCACGCACCTACATGCATGTCTTTAGATGTCACTCGACCACAGGGAAGACATGCAGACTCCACACAGAAGGAACTCCGGCTGGGAATCGAACAGGAGGATAAAAGTGTATATACAATACAAAAAAGTTTAACATTTTAATACAATGAATTTGAAGCAGTAAAAATATATTACACATGTATGATTTGTATTAGTAAGAGTTTTAAGTGAAAGGTGAGAGAAAGTTGATAGGAAGGACAGAGAGGGGCTAGAGGAGGGATTGGGGAGCTAAGAGAGAAAAGGTTTATGGGGGATAGTTACACTGACATATCCATTTAGATTGCAGGTATTGTTTAGTAGCTGTTTTAAATTGTTTTTGTTGCTGTAGAGTCCTAATTTTGAGCGGTAGATCATTCCAAGCCTTAGCAGGGTTGAAGCTGTAGAGATTTTGTCCAGTTTTGGTACTAGGTTTATGGATTTGTAATAAGTCTTAATTAGAACTACGAAGGCATCTTGTTGGGGTGTAGTAAAAGATTAGTGGAGAGAGAGTTGGACATTAAGAGGGTTTATAAAGAATAGAATGAATGATCTATGTCTGAGTTAGTTAGAGAAGGTTGGGTAGTTCAAGCCAGTGTAGTTCTTTCAATGAAAGACAGTGATGGGACATACATGTGTTTTTTTTGTAACAAATATAGCAATCTTGTTGTAAGTTGTTTCAAGTTTGGCTAGTAGTCCAGTGTTGAGATTAGTTAGAATTTGTGAACTATACAGTAGGGTGGGTAAGAGATAGGAGTTAGATATGGTTAGCTTGGCTTCTTTTTTAAGAAATGTTTTATTACGGTACAGAAGTCCTAAGTTTTGATGTGTTTTCTTAATGCAATTGTTGATATGTAAGTCAAACTTTTAAGTGGTCATCAGTGATGACGCCACATAGTTTTGTGCTGGTGTCTACCTGTATATGGGTATTATTTGTGGACAATATTGATAAGGATTGTTTGATGTAGTGAAGGTTTTTTGAAAGAAAGAGTAATAGTTATTTTTTTTTTTTTGGCTTTAGAATAAGTTGGCTATTGGATAGCCAGTTTTCTACCAAGTTGAAGGAAGTCTGTGTAATTGAGGTAAGTTGAGCTAGAGAATCAGTGACAGAAATGAGTGTTGAGTCATCAGCATATTGTATTACAGATGACTCAGGGCAGGAAGAGGAGAGAAGATTTGTAAAGATATTGAAAAGTAGTGGACCAAAGATGGAATCTTGTGGGACATCTGTTGTTATGGCAAGCAGAGGTGAGTGAGCTGATTGCCATTTTACAGACTGGTAGCGATTGGAGAGATAGCTTTTGAACCAAGATACTGTAGTGGGGGAGAAATTAAGGTTAGTCAGTTTTTGCATAAGGAGAGGATGTGAAACTGTGTCAAAGGCTTTTGAGAGGTGTAAGAATAGACAGGAGACAAGTTTGTTGTTATCCCTGGCAAGGGATACAGTATTTAGGAAGGACAGAAGAGCTGTAGGGGTACTAAGTTTGGGACAACATATATTGAGTAAAACATGAAGAAGTGTGAAATGAAAATGAGTCACATAAGGAAGGAAGGTGAATGTACTTAGGAGCAAGGAAGCAGACAAAGGTATTAAATGGATTCTGTGTAACAACAGTTATAGAAGAGAAGGAAGGAAATATTCTGACATGAAAATGGAAAGTAGGAATGGATGAACAAAGTAACAGATGGAGGAAAGAACTATAGGCCAGATAAATTGACCTCACTGAGGGTGGGTATATCATGGAACAGATGTCGATGGAAAGGCTGACAAGTTTGTAGGAGCACAGCAACTTGCCAAACGGTAGCCAGAATGAGTTCATGACCAAAAATTCTGTCAAACTAACTCAATCCATTGAAGATGGACAAAAGTAAGCCAAATAATGCAGAATAAATGAGCTACTGACTCTGTCCCGTATTGAACATTTGCTCTGGTTCTGATGGTCCTAACCCCAGCTACATGATTTACCAAACATTCCTCCAGTAACAATGCATTTTTCTTCAGATGTATGAACCCAGACCTAGGCATTCATTTAAAATGTCCTGTTTTACTTTCCATTATAGGGCTTTTCTTTTTAGCACTGATAAAAAAAGAACTCATTTACTCTTTTTATGTTTTTGCTAACCAGATAAATACCTCCTGCTAGTCCTGACAGTTCTGCCTTTTAATGTGATGCTTCAACTAGCAAATCTGTTATTGTTACCATAGTGGCAAAGGACAGAGGTATTGTGCATTGAAACGTGTGCAATGTGCAGCTCATTAGATGCATCGTCAGTAAGCCTCGGGCAGCATTTCATATCTAAGGTCTATAGGAAGAAAAACTACCATATTCAGTGAAAATCTATGCAATAACATGGGCATCTGCAAAACAAAGAGAAGACATGGGAAAAGCTCTACTAAGATAGGTAGAACACTCATACTGGTCAGAAAGAATCTGTTATAAATTCCCAGTTCATACACTCCTGTAGTTCACAATCCTGAATCCAGGTGCTTGCATTTTCTTTCTATCAAATGTTAGATGAAGGAAAAATGTCTTAGAAGTTCTTTTTCTGCTAACTGCGTATCTGACAAGGTTAAATACAAAACGTGATTGGCTGTTTATTTATGTACTTATTTATTTTTTGTCAGCAGTATACCACTTTTATGAAAAGTGAATGGTAAGGCAGAAGAGCACATATGGTATGTCTGACATAGATGTGATCGTGAAATGAAGTCTCTTGCTCTACAGAGAATCATTCTATGATAATATGAAACAATGTAAACAAATAGATTAGATTGTTGTTGAGGGGGCTACTGTACACATTCCTTCAGACTCAATGATTACATAACCTTGAAGGATATTAAATACTTGATTTTGCTGGAAGCCAGGTATTTATTTCAATATGCATATATGCATGTTTGAAGATAGAATATTTAATAACAGAGATAAAAGCAGCAAAGCCCCATACATGGGAGATCAGCCCCCTGCAATAATAGGGTTGATTAAACTATGAATGTGGTTCACTGATCTTTGTTTTTCAGAAAGTATGCATGTTGGATTGCCAGTATAAGGATATAAGAAATGTTTCTGTGGCACTTTTTTAAATACTTACTGATTTGCTGAAACTGTTCGCATCTAAGTTTATCAAATACACTAGCTTTTAACCATAAAAAGGATATTGCTATACTGCATACATGTAATGTGCTAAAGTTTGTGGAAAGGATCCAGAAACTGTTTTATACTTTACAGTTTTGGGATTCTGACTTAAAAGTAGGTGACCCAAGAAAACATCACGTCACTCACTAGGAAAAGCCAAACAGATGCCAATAACTGCTAGCGCAACTCTTATTTAACTGCCTCACATACATGCATACTACTAAATTCCTCATCCCTAGCACATACACTACATCAAAGGAGGAGTTGGACAGATGGGCCCTATACTGGGGAAGGCTTCTTTCTGTGTGTTAGCAAAGGAGCATCCCTTGGCAAGGGCAGTTCTCCCTTCCCTAGTAAAGGCAACTGTATAGCCACAGAGGGCAAGCCTAACTTCTGGTCCATAAAAGCATCTCAAAGAACAACACCACAAGGAACAGGAGAAGTAAATGAGTGAGGAACAACTGATGGCCACAGCAAAGTTACCCATCAGTCATTTGGGCAAGATGGAAACTGGCTTGAAAACTGAAGCCTCCTGGGCAAGTCTTTTGTTTTTCTTGCAGCTTGGGAAGAAGTGAAAGACTTAGCAGGACCCAAGTCTATGGTCTAGCCATGAACCGAGTTTCTCAGAAGGATAGTGGAGCCAAGAAGAGTCAGTGAAACCTCCAGACTACAAAAGCAGTTGCTAAGGTAAAACTTTTGAGTCACAAGCATGAAACACACTTGCCAAAGCCCTCACAATAAAGCAATGCATAAGTGATATACTTATCTGCACAGAATTTACTAAACTTCACAAAAGGGTTAGGGAATCTCCACAGGGACTAG
The DNA here is from genome assembly GCF_019279795.1 of Protopterus annectens. Lineage (NCBI taxonomy): Eukaryota > Metazoa > Chordata > Ceratodontiformes > Protopteridae > Protopterus > Protopterus annectens. The sequence continues at coordinate 1,436,124,725 of NC_056746.1, read as the reverse complement.
CAGGTCAGTTTTTAAAGATGTGTACTATAAAGTGTGCGTGTACAGATTTAGTAAGAAAGTAAAAATGATTTTTCTTTCAGGGCTGAATGGCACTACACAATGGAATTTTTTTCAGACAAATGATAAGTAGATTAGGGACTTTTGGAAGGAGTTGAGGATTCCATGACAATAACAAACTTTTTGCCTCTGCTGGTATAGAGAAATAAATGACAAATTGTAATTCTCATGATTGTTTCTTAGCACGAACTACAGTGAGAGCTATAAAAATATGAGAATAGTGCTATAGAACAATTGCAAGTGCAATGCTAAGCAGAGAATTGCAAAAAAAAAAAAATGTAAAAAACTCTGGTGTTTTGAGGATCTAAAGCAGTGGTCATAACGGTGATGGCTGTGTACACAGAAGGAGCACCAGATTATATATACTGCAAGCTGGATGCCCTTTTGGCCTCAACAGATTGAGAAATGTATAAAGCTGTCTAATCTGTGCTCAGGTGGATTGCACTCTGAAACCATTCTCTTGTCACAGTATAGTATTACACAAGAGCTCCAAATTATAGTGGAGCTAGCAAAATTAGCCACATTAAACTTTGCCAAATATCATCAGTAGGCATGTTGCTGCACTGAATTTTTGTAGTGTACATGAAGGGCATCCAACCTATGAATTAGTTTTCACCAGAGGGTGACTAAAGCAAACAGCCTAAAATATTGTTTAGCTAATTGGATAAAAGATTTCTTGATTAAATCTCCATGGTAACTTCCCAACATTGTACAAATGGAAAGAATGAAGACATCAAGACACTTAAACATTTGCATGTCTAGAGCAAAGAGATTTTATTCTTCTGTTAAATGAAAAAAAAATGTTCCTGGTGCAGGGATGCAAACTCTACCTTTTTGGATTCAGGTTTTGTGATCAGAATCAGAAGAAAACATTATTTATTTCTGTCATTCCTCCTGCTTTTCTTTCTTTTCTTTCTTTCTTTCTTTCTTTTTGTTAATCTGTTTTGTGCCTGCACCTGACCAAAAGTGGATCAGTTATATCTCCTCATTAACCAGGTCTACCTACCCCATCTGGCTTCCCCCAGACTCTCTCTCTCTGAAAAGGGGCAAGTACAGCAAGAACATCAAAACATACAGGATCATCATCATAATGCTGCTGGGAATGTTTTACCTAATCTGCCCTCCTCATGCATGTCACCCCCTGGCACATATACTAGCAGACTGTTCCATCCCATCCCTCAGTTCTGTGAAGGGATCCTGTTTGCAAGCTGCCCTGCCCAGCCACAGGGAGCACTTTGCAGTTGTTTTCCCAGCCTCTGACAGGGAAATCTATCTTTATTGGCTGTCCTATTTGCATGGCCCTCCCTCCTTCTTCAAAGAATGGGCACTCCTGTCCTCCTGGAAACAGCTCAGACAACCAAACAGTTAACTGAACCTGGATCGTATGCACTGCAGGCAGGGCTTTCTGTCTCTGTGCTATGTGCTGGCAAAAAAAAACATTTTTTTTAACTGGCAGTATAACTCAATAAGGTAGGGCAAGCTATATATTCCATGCTTTATCCAATACAAATAAGTATCCTGTTTTGGGCATATAGTAATTATTTTGCCTCAAAATTGTATGGCTCTAAACTGGATCATAGTGTATGCTGCTGCAGATGTGGAAGTTCTTACCAAATGTTTAGCTGTTAAATGTGTTTTAAGAAACTATGGGTGACACACTTTATTGCTGTACATTTGCTCAATGAAAGAATCAGCTTATCTAGTCTGCGTTAAAATGCATTTTACATTCCATCTTTATCATCCCCTAACCTTTTGTTTCATCTGCCTCATGTCCTTTCAAGTGCCTTGGTGGGTTTCCTCGTCTCTCCTCTCCTCTCCTCTCCACAATACCTGTTCTAGCAGTCCATTCCATGGGCCTACATCCTGTGGAAGCAGTGAGTCCCTAGAATCTGCTGCTTGTACTCTTCTTTTCCCCTTTGTCCTTCCTTTTCAGAATGACTCCTTCATATCTCCCTGACAACATGTTGTGCACGGATATCATGCCTCTTGAGATCAGCTGAACTGATGCTGTTCTCACTGGTGTCCACTAGAGCTGGCTGGGGATATGCCTCTTCTGCCTTCAGTCTATGAATGGCAGCTTTGCCACACAAATGACCTGACAATGTTATATTTGCTAATCTAATGCCATTTCATGTTTCCCACCATTTCATACTGCCAAAAGACAAAACTGCCTGGAAAATAGAGATACTGTTGCAAACCATATAAATCGATTACCTTCTGTCCATCTGCCTATGAAGGATTCAGTACCTCTGAACATTTAATAAAGGAAATTTTGCATCTGACATGTAAATCATCCTCCTAATAAAGCAGATATTTGTCTCTGCAAATCTTTGTTTCTGCCTTAACTTTATTTTATGCATTATATTAAACGTGAAGCCTTTGTGTGTGTGTGTGTGTGTGTGTGTGTGTGTGTGTGTGTGTGTGTGTGCGCGTGTGCGTGTGTGTGTGTGTGTGTGTGTGTGTGTGTGTGTGTGTGTGTGTGTGTGTGTGTGTGTGTCACATACTTAAATTCTACAATTGTTTGAAGATATATTTGCAAATATCTACCAAACTCTGAGTAAAAATAATTATGTCTTTACATTATCTACTATTTTTCTATCCATTTTAACACTAGAACTAGGATTATTCATTGTGTGGCAAGGGGTGTTTGCCAGGTCTTTCTAAGTTGGAAAACACACAAAAAGTACTTATAGTGTAGTTGGTTTATTGGCCAGAGGTTTTAGTTGTCAGTTTTCTGTTTCTTCAGTGCTAGTATAAATTTGGCACACTGGAGCTGCTCACCGTGCAACCATGGTTAGCAGTGACTTTTACAGAAGTAAATTTTCCTTATAGAACTGTCTATAAAACTGCAAATTGCAGAGCGGGAAGTATAGAGCAAATATCTTGCATGCACACAAGTTTAGAGCAGCTAGTTAATGGATCAACTGGCAATATCATTTAATTTAGTAGAATTCAGTAGAGGTTAGGAGTTTTAGCCTAGTCTGCCCCAATAAGGCACCCACATTAGTTTACCCCATTAAAGCACCCTTAATAGCCATCTGAAAAGCCCCAGTACACCACCACCACCTTGCAGCTCACCAATTAAAGGACAGGACAGCAAGGATATGCAATTTTGTAACTTCTTTGTAGCCAGCCTGGTGGATATGGGTATCTTGAGACAATGTAGCAATTGTCTCATATAACTGACAACCACTTAATCCTTAAAGTAACAGATATTATGCAAGAGGTGCACTCACAATGTCACTGGAAGCTAAACACTTACATAAACACACATCAGGTTGTCAAAACATTGCACACAGTGCCCACCACACATAGCATACAACAAACAGACCTATGCTGAGGCACTTACATGCCATCTTACTAAACAGCAAAGACCTCCTAGACTGCCCGTTGGCAAAGCTATTCCAAAGCAAACCCAACAGCACTCAGCAAAAACAACACCTAACACAGCTCGTACAGTCACACACAATGGAGTCCCAAAAACAAAGCCCTTAAGGCAAGCAAGCACACTTCCCAAGACACTAGTCATATGTCATACATACCATTGCAAAAAAATGTGTAGTAATCCCCTTTGGAAAAACCAGAGTACCCGCAAACTACAACATAGGAGGTAATCCCCTGAAATCGGAAGAAGAAATAAGGGATCTAGGGACCCAAGTAGATAGTCAGCTTTCCTTTGATAACCATGTTGCCAAAGTGGTTAGAAAATCCTTCTATGTGACCCATCTGATCACGAAAGGGTTTGCATCAAGATCTAAGGATGTAATGGTGCCCCTCTACTCTTCCCTCATCAGACCCATTATTGAGTACAATGCACCAATTGGAATGTACCTGGCTAGACATCTCCAGCAGCTGGAGAGACCACAGAGGTACCTAACCAAGAGGATTACTGGCCTCAAACAGTTGCCCTATGCAGCACGATTGAAAAAGCTAAGACTGTTCTCTGTTGCATACCGCTTTCTCAGAGGTGATCTCTGTTTAACGTACAGAGCCATGTCCAACCCAGAAATGTTAAACATGCTCCATCTTACCAAAATCAAATCTACTCGAGCTACACGCTCTAGCGATATAAACCTCAACACAACAATGAATAGAACATGCTGGAGGGATAGATTCCCTTCGCAGAGACTTCCCTTACTATGGAACAGGGTCCCGATCTACATAAGACAGAGCCCCCTCACTATCACTCTTCAACAGGAACCTTGATGAGTGGATGGGTAACAGAAAGTTCACACCGGGGATCACACCAACAGCACTACTAGACAGGGGCCAAGGGTACTAGCTGCTAGTACAAGGGTCTGGGGAACTCCTAAAGGGGCGGTGAATACCGCACAATGTGGCTGGGCTAATATATGCCTTCGGGCAGATAGCCCAGTACCAACCTATGAACCTATAGTGATGTCCCTCTAACCAGGCTGAACAAAGAGAAGATAATGGTTAGTTGCCTGTTTGGAGCCAGGATCTGTCAAATTAGGCATACACTAAAGTTATTACATCACAGGTACCAGTATGATTCCATCATTGCCCATGTAGGTGTAAATGACCTGAGATGTACCGTCCTGGGCTATATGAAGAGAGACAGTATGGAGCTCTCAAACTACATGTCTCAGGTTGGTATGAGCCTAGCACTGAGCAGCATATTGTCTTCACCAAGAATTATGCCACAACATGAACAAAAGATGCTTTCTTTTAGCAACTGGCTAAGTTTCTGTTGTCATTCTAATGGGATCCAATATTTGTCAGCAAGGGGGATATGCTGAACAGACCACATTGCTTTGCTTGGGATAGTCTGCTCCTTTCCACTCTAGACTTTCAAATACTGGCTAAAACTTAATCCACCCTCATTGTGCCTTTTTTAGACAATGCCACATTGACAAACATACCAATATACCTCCTAACCCTTGAGAATATAGACATCTGTGTAGTTACCAAGACATGGTTTAAAGCTGCAGAGAGTACCCAGCAGTGTAAGGTTTCAGTGTCTTTCACACTTTTAAAACAGTAGATGCACATACAGGGACTAAAGGTGGAAATGTCCCAATATACATCAATAACAAGCATACCTCTAGATTGGTTAAGCAGGATGATGCAATGAAGTTTCTCCACATGCAGATCACCATAGATAAAACTGCCAACCTATTGAAATGTTATTCCGAAAAAAAAAAGACCAAACCTACAGGAGAAGAGCAAATTTCAAAAATTGCTCTTCTCCTTTAGACTTCTTTTTGCAGGGTGGGGCAATCCTCCCTGCACCCCCCCCCCCGAACTTATATATACCAACTCCAAAATTGGCATATCTCAGAGGAAAGGGAATATTCCAAGAAATGGCATTTCGGTTACCAATAAAATCCCATACCATATCCTAGCTATTTATAGATCACCCTTAACATCCCAAAAAACCTCACAGAGCATACTTGGTCCTACTGGAGACACTTACCATCCAACCAAACACCCTACTCATGCGGGACTTCAATTACTCTATTATAGACAGGGAATTTTACATGCCCTGAAACTTGTAAGCATGGGATTCCTAGACTCTGTTAATACAAACACCCTTGACCAATTAGTAAATAAGTCTGGTAGGGGCTCCAACACACTAGACCACATACTCACAAATATGGGAGAACGTTGCACCCCCCCACCTCCAATTCACATCCACCCTGATAAAGTCTAACCATAAAACTGCTTCCTTTGAAATCAAAATCAACTCATTAACCTCAGTAAACTTTTTTACAGTCAGAAACTATTCCAAGGCAACAACCTTTTATTAAGCAATTCTTTGTTAAAATTCAAGGCTTCTCTGAACCCTGAGAACGTAGCATCCTGTGCAGAACTGTTCATAAAACCTCAGATCAGCCATGTCAGTGGCTGCATAGAGGCTGCTGTAACTACCAGAAGTAAACCCAAAACTAACTAAAAAAACATACTGCTCTGGTAGCATCCCAAATTAAACAGGATATACAACAAAAGGAAAAAAAAATCAGGATACGTAACTCCCATAAACATAAGAAAATACTTATCAAACTAAACAACTAAGTGGGCTAATTAGGTCAAATAAAGAGGTTAAGGTAGCCTCTTAGGAAAAAGACAACTAAAAGGCCTTCTTTAGCTTTGTCAGAAACCTTAAGGACAGCACACAGGAATGTGATGAACTGATGGTTAATGGTGCCACATTCACTGACCTGGTGAGATAGCAAACCTACTTATTTATTTATTTTGTTTTACATTTGTTTAGTGGTAACGTCTGACTGGACAAAATGTCCTTTTTCTGTGGAGGTCCAGGGAGAAAAGCTCCACATTTATAAATAACCATAAGATACATATACAATGTACAGATACAAATATTGATTCAATCTCAGATACAAGTACAAAATGAAAATACATGTTATACATTTCACTGATACAATCATATAGTCTAGATAAGATGCAAAGAATAGCAGTATTGTTATTGTAGGTAGAAAACAAGCAAGTTAAGTGTACATATACTTAGTAGGAGTATACTATTCAAACACAAAAATAACAGCTTGTGTTCCTTTAGCTGCCTTAAGGCATCTATATCCTAACAGGATTTCTGGAAGAGCAGGTCCATGATTCTGATAAGTGTCATTTGAGAAGTTTTTTTTAAAGTTGGAAATGTTAGTAGTTCGCATATTTAATGGCAGGAAATTACAAGTTTTGACTATGTAGTTGGAGTAAAGGGAAATTCCAGCTGCATTGTTAGGTTTGGATATCTTTAGGAAGGATTTGTTACTGGAACACAATACCCTGTTACAGGAGTAGTTTATTAGTAGATTTTGAAGTACTGGTATTTTTTTCTGGCTGATTTAGTATTTGAATGGTGAAGGTGAGTTGATTATAAGCAAGTAGATTTGGTAGTTCAAGCCAGGATAGTTGTTTTAAAGCCAAACAATAATGGGATCTGAAATTTGTTACTGTGGCAAACTTTGTGATTTTATTATAGCAAGTTTCGAGTTTCGCTAGCTCAGATTTCTTAATGTTTGTAAGAAGTTGTGAGGCGTATATTAGCGTAGAGGTAAGATGTGTTCTTGCTATACTGACCGTTGATTTATTTAGAAAGTGTTGTTTTATTTCTGTTCAGGGCTCCTAGTTTTTTGTGAACTTTTATATGGTCTGTGATATGAGTATGTAGAATTTTATATTATGGGCAATGACCACTAACCAAGTAATTTTTTTTGGGAAACTGGAGAAATAATCATATGGCTTAATGATGAGAGACTGAATGGTGGGTGGGCATCTGCAGCTCTAGTTGGGTAGAAGAGCATGAGTTTTCTTTTGGTAGGGTTAAGTATAAGCTGTGCATTGTTTAGTCAAGAATCCACAGCATTAAATAATTGCTGGATGACTTTATTGGAGTTTTTGTAGTGTCGGGATGGCACAAATCAGGCTGGAATCATCCACATATTGAACTATGGAGGCAAGTGGGGTGGCAGTATGAAGATTTTTAGTAAAGATAATAAAAAGGAGAGGGCCCAGAATAGATGCCTGTGGAACTCCTAGGGTTACAGGCAGTAATGAAGATAGATTTTGTTGCCATTTTACAACTTGCCAGTTAGATATTGCTTGAACCAAATAAATGCAGAATGGTTAAGTTTAAGTTCTGAGGGTATAGTTAAGAGTTTAGAATAGGAAACATTATCAAAAGCTTTGGACCGATCTAGAAAGATGGGGGTCACTAAATTGCCATCATTGCGATGGTGGTTAATAATGTTAGTAAGGTTAAAAAGCTTACTGGTGGTGCTACGATTAGGACGGAAACCATGCTGAGTGTTAAAAAGAAGATTGTTGGTTATTTGTAGTTCAAGATTTGTGAAAGGATGCACCTCTCAAGTATTTTGGATAATGGTGATAGCAAAGCTATTGGCCGATAATTTGATAATTCTGTCGAATGGGATGATATGTGATACTTTCCAAATTTTAGGGACTTGTTCTGATATGGTTCAATTTATTAATATGGATACTGGATAGGATGTTGCTTCTGCAGTGATTTTTACATATTTGGCAGGTAAATAGTCAGCAGTAGGTGTAGTAGGTTTAAGCCTTTTGAGATATTTAACTATGGTATTTATTGGGACAGATTGGAAAGAGATTGTTTGTGAAGGCTAGTATGGATTCAGTGAAGTATCTGTTAAATTGTGAAGCTATATTGTCTTTAGTATTAGTGAGTGTTGGGGAGGGAGTACTAGTTTGTCCTGGCTGTAGGATTTTTTTTTTTGATGACAGCCCAGAATTTTTGTGGGTTTCTTCCATTTTTTGATTGGACACTGCTTCTTCTTCTTCTTTCGGCTGCTCCCGTTAGGGGTCGCCACAGCAGATCACCTGTTTCCATTTCTTCCTGTCCTCTGCATCTTGCTCTGTCACAACAACCACCTGCATATCCTCTCTCACCACATCCATAAACCTTATCTTAGGCCTTCTTCTTTTCCTGTTACCTGGCAGCTTCATCCTTAGCATCTTTTTCCCAATATACTCTGCATCCCTCCTCAGCACATGTCCAAACCAACGTAATCTTGCCTCTCTGGCTTTGTCTCCAAACCTTCCAAACTGGGCTGACCCTCTAATATACTTATTCCTAATCCTGTCCATCCTCATCACACTCAGTGCAAATATTAACATCTTTAACTCTGCCACGTCCAGCTCTGACTCCTGCCTTTTTGTCAGTGCCACTGTCTCCAACCCATAACATAGCTGGTCTCACTACCTTCTTGTAGACCTTCCCTTTCACTCTTACTGGCACTCGTCTGTCACAAATCATTCCTGACACTTCTCCACCCACTCCATCCTGCCTGTACTCTCTTCTTCACCTCTCTTCCACACTCACCATTACTCTGAACTGTTGATCTCAAGTACTTAAACTCATCCACCTTTGCCACCTCTACTCCCTGCATCCTCATCATTCCTCTATCCTCCCTCTCATTCACACACATATATTCTGTCTTAGTCCTGCTGACCTTCATTTCTCTTCTCTCTAGAGCATATCTCCACCTCTCCAGGGTCTCCTCCATATGTTCCGTACTCTCGCTACAGATCACAATGTCATCTGCAAACATCATAGTCCACGTGGACTCCTGTCTGATCTCGTCTGTCAACCTTTCCATCACCATTGCAAATAAGAAAGGGCTCAGAGCTGATCCTTAATGTAATCCCACCTCCACCTTAAAAGCATCCGTCACTCCCATCGCAGACCTCACCGCTGTAACACTACCCTCGTACATATCCTGTACCACTCTTACATACTTCTCTGACACTCCCGACTTCCTCATACAATACCACAACTCCTCTCTAGGCACCCTGTCATATGTTTTCTCTAAATCCACAAAGACACAATGCAACTCCTTCTGACCTTCTCTGTACTTCTCCATCAACACTCTCAGAGCAAACATCACATCTGTAGTGCTGTTTCCTGGCATGAAACCATACTGCTGATCACTAATCATCACCTCCCTTCTTAACCTAGCTTCCACTACTCTTTCCCATAACGTCATGCTGTGACTGATCAGTTTAATCCCTCTGTATTTACTACAGCTCTGCACATCACCCTTATTCTTGAAAATCGGTACCACAACACTTTTTCTCCATTCCTCAGGCATCCTCTCACTTTCCAAGATTTCATTAATTAATCTAGTTAAAAACTCCACTGTCATTTCACCTAAACACCTCCATGCTTCCACAGGTATGTCATCTGGACCAACAGCCTTTCCGTTCTTCATCTTCTTTATAGCTATCCTTACTTCCTCCTTGCTAATCCACTGAACTTCATGATTCACTATCCGCACATCATCCAACCTTCTCTCCCTCTCATTCTCTTCATTCATCAACCCCTCAAAGTACTCTTTCCATCTGTTCAACACACTCTCCTTGCTTGTGAGTACATTTCCTTCATTATCCTTTTGGACACTGCTATAGTAATTTATTCTGTCCTGTCTAATATGTCTTTTAGCTTTATTTCATAGTTCTAGATATGTTTATTTGTTAGTTGTAGTTTGTCATTGAGCTATTTCTCCCAGTCCTTATCTCTAGTTTTTAAAAGAGATCTTTTTTCTTTGGTTAGCCAGTGGGCATAATTGGATTTTATCCTTCTTGTTCTAGGGGGCCAAGATGTTTAGGATATTAAGAAAGGTTGGCTGCGGTATCTAAAGGGAGATCTTTGAGTGGTGCCCAGTTGCATTTTTTTAAACTAGTTATGAAGTCTTGGGGGATCATTTTTTTCTTATCTCGGATGTGGTGGTAGGTGGTAAGTTTGTGTGGAGTTATTTGGTGTCAGAGAATCTAAATTGGAATATGGTCACTGAGGCTGTCTGGAGGACAGGTAGAGTATAGGGATAAATTTGGCCTGTTAGTAAGGATCCAGTCTAGGATTAAATGTTTATTTGATGTTTTATCTACTCTAGTACAAGTTTGGATTGTTTGTGAGAAACCGTGTAGGATAATGTGGTCAGAGGAATTTTGAGTGTTGCAGGAGAGCCAGTCCACATTAAAATCACCCATTATAATTGTTTCCTGGGGGATGTTGCTGTCCAATTTAGGATGTGTTCTAGAGTAGTCAGATTGTTCTAAGGAGGGATGTCGGCTCCTGTAATACCCCAGCACTGGCCCAGTAGTCAAGGAGCCTCATTCCTCACCACTGGCAACAGTGGAGGACGTACACACTGGAAGGATGACAAGTACACACACAGTAAAGTGCAATTTCCTTTAAGAGCACACAGAGAACACAGTCAGTCTGAGGCTGGTTTCTCCCTCTTTCTCCAGATCCCCAATAAGACTCCCCACTGGCATAGCTATAGAGCTGATTCCTTAGCCAGCATTCCAAGCCAAGTCCTCCAACACTCTCTCTGTCCAACCAGTGCTTCGTGTCCCTGCCCAAGTAGCTGACACACACACTCTTGGAGATTTGTTCTACACATACACACACCTGGACAAGGCTGTCACAAGTTTACTAGCTATTGTTCCTTCTGCCCAGACTATAAAGTAGTTATCACTACACCAGAACCTCTTATCAGCTACTTTAAGGCCCTTAACAAAGGGTGTCAATCTTACTGTGTAATGTTACTATTAATCCAAATGGTAGTTTGACCAAGAGCCAGGCTATAGGAGTGGCCTGTACAGTGTCACCAAATAGATATGCAAAGTAAGAGCTTAAATATGTCTCACAGATATCAGCCACAATGATAGGTTTAAATATTAATAATAAATAATAAAATAACAATACAATACTCAGTTGGTAATGTCACATCTGAGTTCAAAATCACAGGAAGTATTTAAAACAACATTGCAGGACAGCTTCTAATAAATAAAGAAAACATCTAAGCTATACTTTACTATATTCCTATTTGAATCTAAAAGAGTTACTATGCCCTAAAAACTGACTTACAGAACAACAAGCAGGCAGAAGTGGTGGGTGGATGTTTCCAGGTCAAAGACAAAATAAAAAAAGTCCTGTCTCTCTTTCAGAGAGTTCTTTAATATTGCAAATATTGCTGTTGGGATACTTGCAGGATGACATCACTTTTGTCATCTAACTATCCCAGGTGAAAACCCATATTGCTAGAAACCGCCAGCATTTTAGCATCTCCCTGTGAAAAATACATCTCTTTCAGATCTTTGCAATTGCTGGAAGACATAAAACAATAAAAAATTACAAAACAATACAGAAGGCACCCTAGTTTTAGACATCCTCTCTCTTTGCCGCATTGAAACTATCTTTTATAGCACAATCAAAACAATTTAATTTCAACTATTTTCTTGTTGTTTTGCAAGTTAACCCTCTATGTTCTAGTTCCCTAAGTTAAAACATATACATTTACACAGGTACAATAGTTGATATACATTTTTGTTCTTTTCCAGTAGGGTACACTGTGGATACATCTTTTAAGCTCAGTACTGTGCAAACAATGTTCAACACATACTTCTGTACCAGCAGTTTAATATACACATAACATATAGTTGTAATACATTTGTAAGACAAGCATATGCATCCTGCTGATATTCACAAATGGCATATAACTATTTACAAAATTCCAGATAGCTGTGGTGGCAGTATCTCCTTCTGTCACAGTTCTATATAAATCATATTAATATTCACAAATGACATATAATTATTTGCAAAATTCCAGATAGCTGGGCTGGCAGTATTTCCTTTTGTGACAGCTCCTACTATGTTCAGATGTTTCTTTGGATTAATTGTTAGTTTAGTAAACAGCAGTTTGGTGTTGTTAAAGTTTGGGACGGTTAGGCCTAGAGTTTCTAAACTGAGATTGTTTTTATATAGAAAGGCAATACCACCACCTCTTTTCTGCTGTCTATCTAGCTTATGTATGTTGTATCCTGGAGGAAGTATTTCTTTGTTAGAGATGTCTGGTTTTAGCCAGGTTATAAGGGCTATATCTGGAGTATACTGGCATGCAGTTCATGAATTTTGTTCATGATGCTCCAAAGATTTATATTAAGTAGTAGTAAGTCTGTACCTTTTTTTTTGGGGGTTAATAGTTGCTGGGGATGGGTTAGGGTGTGAAGATCTAGGTGGGTTGGATTTGTTTGGGGGCCATGGTTGGGGTGAATGTCCTCACTAAGTATGAGCTTTAATGCAATGTAAACTATAAATTTTAAGTATTTTGATATAAATATATCATATTTCTGTGTAACATTACAGTAAGACTGTTGTGTGAGTAAGGTAAATGGTGCATGGCTTATGTTTGTGGGATTATAGATAGTTGGTGCTATTATTAAATGTTTATGTTTCAATTTGTAATGGGTCTGGGAAGGGGGTAGTCTACGTAGATTGTGTATTGTTTAGTTCTTTATGGTAAGAGGTTACGTGAGCTGTAATAGATAGAAATAGCAGGACTGATGGGTATAAAGTTATCATATTGCTTACTACTAACGTTTAAGATATGTCTAAGTCAAAGTAATAATGTTATGGGTGGGTAGCAATAATTGCTAGTTGTAAGTGAGTTTTGATATGTGGGGATTTAAAAGTATTCCTTTGGCCAGTTATGACTTATTACACTAACATATGTAAAGTAGCAGGTAGTTAAGCAAGTGGCATGTGCTATATGGGAGCTAATAAGATACAGTTTAATTGGATAATTGGAATGATATAAATTTGGATTTATCTTAGCTGTGATAGGATTGCTTTACTTCAGGGGAGTGGCTTTTTGGGACTAAGTTTAGGCATAGCAGAGGTGGGTGGGAAATGTGGATAGGGTAGGGGACCGGTGAGAGCCGAGTGAACAGAGCAGGTAGAACTAGTCAGTGTGCTTGAGACCAGAAAAAATAGTCAACAAAATGGTCTGGGTTGAAGGTAGGTAGGAAGTTAAAGGAACTTTAGTCCCTTGGTGATTTTTATTTTTAAAGCAAGTACATTTTATTTATTTGTAGACAACACTCTGGGGAAATCGAATGGACTACAGAAACCACAAAACAGCTATAGGGACATTTTGTTTTTCTTAGTATTATATACTAGCAACAACTATAAGGAGAAAAACTACAGCTATAGGTAATTAAGCTTATTATTTTATCCAACAACAACTAATGGGAGACAAATACACAAAGCGTATTTATCAGATTTTTTTTTGGGGGGGGTTAAATAGACAGAAACTGCTTGATATTGTCTCTGGTGGTGTGCTCTCCAAATACCCTAATAACAAGCCAGTTAATTATTCAGAGTCTCAACCGTGACCTACACTGATTTTCTGATGCTGATTCTTTCTTCCATACTTTACAGTTCCCGGTTACTTGAGTGGGTTCACTGAGCACAGTTAAAGGAAATTACAGCTGAAATACTGGATATTTTCAGGGACAGTTGCTAGAGTTAGTCTACTGTAAAGAAAAGATATAGAATGAATATGTTTGCTGATACTTACACTAGTAAAGCTCTATCTGAACAAAAACCTCTCCTCACTTAGTCTAAGCACCACTTGAGACAGCTATGGCATAATATATTATATTTATGTAAACTCTTAACAGTATTTAAGCAAAAGGAACAACCACAATTTGATGTAGAATAGCGAGATATACATACAGATATAGTTAGGAAGCTTAAATACTCTTTGCAATTATTATGGGAGCTATGTTACAATATGATATACTTATGGAAACACTGTCAGTATTACGTAAAATGAAAAATCAAAGAGAAAATCCTTACAGAAAAATAAAGATAATTTAAACATTCAGAATCAATTAAAAGTTATAACTCAATCCATAGGATACAAATAGCATTCCAGTTTACTTAGAGTAATCATGTGACCACCACTACAATTATTAAACAAGCAAAACCTTAAGTTTTGTAAAGGGGCTTGTACATTATAAATGTAAACCCTAGCCTTAGAGATAATTACTAAAATTGCTGCATAGTCATTTTAGTAGTATAGAGAGTTATAACATCAGTGTTTCAGAGAAGGCATGTTAATAAGCATGACAACAGTTTGGTATAGTCAATATACACAATTATGTATCATTACCCCTTATGTCAACAAAAGTTCAAATATGAAAGAACAGCAGATGTTAAATGCTATTAATATTCTAAGTCCTGCATTTCAGTAGCATAGAATTTAAGGAGCATGAGAAAGCAGCAAGGATACTTACATGATGAGCACACAGGACCAGCAAAGAGAAGAGCAGCATCTGGATTATTTTCTAAAAATGGTGCCCGATCTTCAGCAGGTTTAAATAAAGTAACTTGGTACCTCAGGGGGAGGGAGAAAGGATTACATCATAGGTCAGGGGGAACCAGTTCTTACAAGGAAAGATACAGCCAGTCAGTGTGCTTGTGACCAGAAAAAACAATCAACAAAATGGAAAGGGTTGAAGGTAGGTAGGAAGTTAAAAGAACTGTAGTCCCTTAGCAATTTTTATTTTTAAAGCAAGTGCATTTTACTTATTTGTAAATGACACTCTGGGTAAATCGTAACAGACTGCAGTAATCACAAAACACCTATAGGGTAATTTTGTTCTCCTTAGTATTATACACTAGCAACAGCTATAAGGAGAAAAACTACAGCTATAGGTAATTAAGCTTATTATTTTACTCAACAACTAAGGGGAGACAAATACACTTAGAACTTATTTATCAGATTTTTTTTTTGGGGGGGGGGGTAAAAACAAACCAAAACTGCTCTACAAATACCCTAATAACAAGTCAGTTAATTAATTAATCTTGACCATGACCTACATTGATTTTTTTATGCAGTAAGTTTCTTTCTTCCAGTACTTTACAGTTCCCGGTCACTTGAGTGGTTTCAATGAGAGCAGTTAAAATAAATCATACCTGAAATACTGGATATTTTCAGGGACAGTTGCTAGACTTAGTGTAATTGATTTTTTGATGCTGTAAGTTTCTTTCTTCCAGCACTTTACAGTTCCATTGCTTGAGTGTGTTCACCAAGCACAGTTAAAAGAAATTACAGCTGAAATACTGTATATTTTCAGGGAAAAACTGGCTAAGAAATTCAGTTCCAACTTTATCCCCCACTCATCCCCAGCTGTGCTCACTAAGGTTAAGAACACAGCCTCAATGGGCCCTAATATCATCCCAGGATGCCTTCTGAATAAAGAAAAATACAACTGATCAGGGCTTCTGGAGTCAATATTTAACTACAGTCGCAAAACAGATGTTATGCCATGAGAATGAAGGACTGTAATGGTCATTCCCCTTCATAATGGAGGACCATCAACAGAACCAGGAAACTACAGACCCAATAGTATGACTAGTCTTATTTTTAAAGCCAGGGAAAGAATACTCACGGAAATGATTAACAAAGGCATAGAAATCCAGACAATGGAACCATCCCAGTTTGACTTTGTCAAAGGAAGATCATGCCTGCTGAACTTCTTTTAAAAAGTCACCAAGGCAATGGATGAGGGTAAAGCGGTGTATACTGCCTATCTTGATCTGGCTAAGGCAGTTGATAAAATACCCCACTCAGCTATTGTTAACAAACTTATGGAGCTAAGCATAAATCCATTTAAACAAGCTGGATAACCAATTGGCTCACAAAAAAAACTAGGAGGTTAGGATTGGTGAGGTACCCTCCACAAAGAGGCTGGTCACCAGCGGAGTTTCTCAGAACAACATGCTGGACCCACTCCTCTTTGGTATTTACTTCTTGGAGGTCAAATCCAATGTCAAAGGTCCCTGTTTGACCAAGTTTGCAAGGTGATTGCAAGCTGGAAGCAGTCATAGACTCCCCCAGGATGAAAACATCCTGCAGGAAGGTCTAACACAAACAAATGACAGCACCAAAGTCAGCTTTAAACTCAATGCCAAGAAATGCATTAAAGTATCTTTTGGGAAGTTGTCCACCTCAGGAAATTAAATCATTAATAAACAACCGTAAGAGTGGACTCAATAGTCAAGGCACTGGGAACTCATGCAGACAGTAACCTAGCCATCAACCAACATGTGTCCAGGGTAGTAAGAAAATCCTTCTGTATTACTCAATTTATAAATAGGTTCATGGCATCTAAGTCCAAAGAAGTCATCATACCTGTGTATTTGGCCCTCATCAACCCTTCTTAGAATATAATGCCCCCTTTCATATGTACCTGGCCAAACACATGCAGCAACTGGAAAGTCTGCAAAGGTTCCTTACAAAACAAATAGAGTGTAAACACAATGTCCTATATGGATCACCTCAGTGCTCCTATCTGTATACTTGGTGTCATACAGACTACTAATAGGCATACATGACATCCTTGGGCCCTACTCTGATTAACCTTTTGCACATATTCAAACAAACAGCATCAGAACTACTAGATCCTGAGACTTAAACTTTGCCTTTGAAATAAAAAGGATATGTTGGAGAGACAGATATGCATGTATCTCAGAGGATTCAAATTCTGTGGAATAGGCTCCCCATCCATGTGAAGCAAAGTCCTTCCTTTCCCTTATTTAAACATAACTTGGACCAGTGGATGAGAAATCAGAAATTCACCCCTGGTCTGGCATCTACATTCCTTCTTCTTCTCTTTCAGCTGTTCCCGTTAGGGGTCGCCACAGTGGATCATCTGTTTCTATTTCCTCCTGTCATCTGCATATTGCTCTGTCATACTAACCAGCTGCATGTCCTCTCTCACCACATCCAAAAACCTTATATTAGTCCTTTCTCTTTTCCTCTTACCTGGCAGCTCCATCCTTAGCATCCTTTTCCCAATATACCCAGCATCCCTCCTCAGCACATGTCCAAACCAATGCAATCTCGCCTCTCTGACTTTGTCTCCAAACCGTCCAACCTGAGCTGACCCTCTAATATACTGATTCCTAATCCTGTCCATCCTTGTCACACCCAGTGCAAATCTTAACATCTTTAACTCTGCCACTTCCAGCTCTGACTCTTGCCTTTTTGTCAGTGCCACCATCTCCAACCCATAAAACATAGCTGATCTCACTACCCTCTTGTAGACCATCCCTTTCACTCTTACTGGTACCTGTCTGTCACAAATCACACCTGACACTCTTCTCCACCCATTCCACCCTGCTAGTACTCTCTTCTTCACCTCTCTTTCACACTCACCATTACTCTGAACTGTTGATTCCAAGTACTTAAACACATCCACCTTCGCCAACTCTACTCCCTGCATCCTCACCATTCCTCTATCCTCCCTGTCATTCACACACACATATTTTGTCTTAGTTCTGCTGACCTTCATTCCTCTCCTCTCTAGAGCATATCTCCACCTCTCCAGGGTCTCCTCAACCTGGTCCCTACTCTCACTACAGATCACAATGTCATCTGCAAACATCATAGTCCATGGGGCCTCCTGTCTACTCTCGTCTGTCAACCTGTCCATCACCATTGCAAATACCAAAGGGCTCAGAGCTGATCCTTGATGTAATCCCAACTCCACCTTAAATGCATTTGGCACTCCCACTGCAGACTTCACCACTATCACACTAGCCTCATACATATCCTGTACCACTCTTACATACATCTCTGCCACTCCTGACTTCCTCATACAATACCACAACTCCTCTCTAGGCACCCTATCATATGCTTTCTCCAAGTCCACAAAGACACAATGCAATTTCTTCTGACCTTCTCTATATTTCTCCATCAACAGTCTCATAGCAAACATCGCATCTGTAGTACTCTTTCCCGGCATAAAGCCATTCTGCTGATCACTAATCATCTCCTCCCTTCTTAACCTAGCTTCCACTACTCTTTCCCATAACTTCAAGCTGTGACTGATCAGTTTTATCCCTCTGTAGTTACTAGAGCTCTGTACAACACCCTTATTCTTAAAAATAGGTACCAAAACACTTTTTCTCCACTCCTCAGGCATCCTCTTACTTTCCAAGATTTCATTAAACAATCTGGTTAAAAACTCCACTGCCATTTCTCCTAAACACCTCCATGCTTCCACTGGTATGTCATCTGGACCAGCAGCCTTTCCATTCTTTATTCTCTTCATAGCTGTCCGTACTTCCTCCTTGCTAATCTGTTTCACTTTCTGATTCACTATCCCCACATCATCCAACCTTCTCTCTCTCTCATTCTCTTCATTCATCAGTCCCTCAAAATACTCTTTCCATCTGCTCAGCACACTCTCCTTACTTGTAAGTATGTTTGTCTCACTATCCTTTATCACCCTTACCTGCTGCACATCTTTCCTAGCTCAGTCCCTCTGTCTAGCCAATTGGTACAGGTCCTTTTCTCCCTCTTTAAAGTCCAACCATTCATACAACTCTCCATACGCCTTATCCTTAGCCTTCGCCACCTCTCTCTTTTCCATGCGCCTCATCTCCTTATACTCATGTCTACTTTCTTCATCTCTCTGACAATCCCACTTCTTCTTTGCCAGCCTCTTCCTCTGTATACTCTCCTGTACTTCCTCATTTCACCACCAGGTCTCCTTGTCCTGCTTCCTCTGTCCAGATGTCACACCAAGCACCTACATTCCTGATGGACAGAAACAGTTAGTAATTCATTTCAAAACCAAAAATCTCCCATATATAAATTTATAAAACATAAAACTTATGGGTCACATTTGGGCAGCACAGCTAAGCTTATAAAGGCCGTGCTGGTTGTTAACCTAGTACTTCCCTATGAACCTATGAAGGCAAATTTAGTGTGTACTTACACGCACAACATTGTAATGCATAGCTGCAGCTAAAGCCCAGTTTGAGTATCACAGCAGAGTAACATCATATATAAATGGGAGGAAATGGTATAGATAAGAAAGCAGAAGATAGGGGAATAGCAAGGGCAGAAAGGTAAACATAAGGTATGAAATATGGGGAAAAGGAAGGTTTTTTTTTTTTTTTGTTTCTGTTAAGGAAGCCCCTTTAGTAAGCTTTACAAAAGATTGGTAAAGTTCTGAGGGATACCCGTGGATGAATAGATGAAAAGGGTAGATAGCAAAGGCAGACAGACAAAACTAGAACACAGACATGCAGAGACAGGTTGGCATACAGACAAAAGCTGTGTAGGAAAGTAGGGGGCACAGCCTGACCGAGGGTGGACAAGTGGTGATGTGAGGTTTGGTAATGACACATAAAGCAAAAATGGAATACCAGGATGGGAATAGGGTGGGGTGCTGGCATGGTTAGCTACAGTTTTGCCATAGGACAACAAATTCATGAATAACTCATCTAGATGGCTGATGGTATGGGAAATTTCATCCTCTGTAGGCCCAAAGGCCAGAGCTTTTCAGTCACACAAGTCTACCAACTATGCCAGATGCTCAGCGTTCAGATGTCAGTGAACCTCAGCAGGAACCAGTATCAACATCTAAGACAGGAAGACTCTTTGTCCAGCATCAGGAGAAAGCCTTCAGACACAGGATGCACCAGCAACTTCTCCAGGTCACCCCCTGCTGATAGACAGACATGGAGGCCACTTGCAACCCAGAAATCTCATGCAGCCACTGTTTGAAACCAAGGCAGTCTGGCTCCCTCCTCTTCCTCATACAGACCTGCAGAAAGATGACACATTAGGAAAGAATCTCCAGGCACACATATGAGCAAAATACCAGTGGAAATCTGAACTGGAGTACCATACAACACAAAAACTTCCTGCTGCCTGGAGAGACACTCACACCTTCTGAGGCAGCCACACATCTTCAGTTGTCACATCTCAGTCATTAGAAAACAAAATATATACTTTTAAATTTACAGATTATTTGCATAACCTATGTGGCACATCTGCATGGGGTTCTTCATTTGTATGTCATTGTCCACTCATTAGTATGTAATGCAAGTGGCACTATTCTGACCATTGTGTAGTCACCCTATTGATATATTTGTTTTTAAGTATCCTCTACCTGATTTATATATTTATTTGGTTGTCTAATCCAGAAAGGCCGTTTCCAGTTATGAGGCGGATTATAGCACAGTGAACTCTAAAAAAGCAAAACCAAATATAGAATGGCAAAGACAAGTAAATAAACAATTTTAAAATAATAAAGAAACTGGCTGGGATTGTCTGGGAGTGACAGAGTGGTACTGCAGTGCAGAGAGCAAAATAATATGTGTAGTGGGTATGCGCAGGATGTGGGTGATTCGAAGACACAGACTGCATGGCCAAACAGTGCTCAAAACAGTTTGGGATGATATGCTTGCTAATGAATGCATAATTCCATATAAAGCAAGAACTTCTTGCAAACAAACCACTCAGAATATGTATGGATCAGGAACCCAAAATTGCAGACTGGTTCAAAGATGCATAAAAAGGTGTCTATGAGGCCACCCTTACTCATTTAGAATGCCAGTGCTCACAATGTTGCATATCATAGTAATCCATGTCAATGCACGTGATACAGACAGCTCCTGGCTTACCAACACCTGTTAGTCTAACAGACACTGGATAATTTCCAAATGGACAGTAATACTGTCAGAGATCTAGTCAAACTGTAACAAACAAGCAGAATCAAGGAGCGTGTGTGGTATGCTCATTCCAACAAACAGACAGGTAAGTGTAGCATTAACAACCTTAGCTACAGATAACTTCCAGTGGCCTGCAGCATGCATACATTAGAGATGTTTTAGGTCTCAGCCTCAGGAATCCTAAACCTGCTCTTTGACATTATGCTATAACATGTGTAACATCATATATGGATCTCCAGGCTATTAGAAAAGAAAGCCAGTGCTGTGCAGACCTTATGTAAGACTGCCCATTTCCTTGATGTTCTGGGAGCCGCAGTTTGCATCCACATTTTTATGAAGGTCACTGAACTGTCAGGTGGTTTGTAATGTCCAGGGTGTTATTTTTAGTGTAATTATATACCAACCAGCAATGAACATCATTCACATATATGACACATATCTGACATACATGTTCCTCCTGTGAGAGGACTTCTCAAAGGGTCACTTGATTTAAAGGCAAATGCATGTTCTGGATAGACACACTTATACATAGAGGAACCATGCATGTTGACAGCAAGCCGTATATATTATGCAATTTCTGTGCTGCAGATGATGCTGTATATGCCCTATACCCCTGGTTGTTGACCTAATAGTACAGGTAGTGTCCTATAGTAATGTCCATGCTAAAACTCAAAACAGTGGACTAGGTTTTTGACTTACTGAAGGGATGCTTCATATGCTTAGACACCACTTGATGAGCACTGCAGTATAAGTCCAGACATATGCAGCAAGAGGGTGGTCATGGTGGTGCAGCTGTTAGCATTGTCACTTCACAGCAGAAGGTTGTCTGGTTCAATGCTCATCTGGGGTGCCTTCTGTGTGGAGTCTGCATGTCCTCCCTGCAGTCATGCGGGTTTCTTCAGGGTGCTCCGGTTTCTTCCCACATTTCAAAGACATGCAGTAGGTGGATTGGACACTCTAAATTGGATGTAGGTAAGAGTGTCTGTGCGAGTGAGTGGTATGGATGAACTATCGAGGTAGGGCTAGCCACCCGGTGGTGTAAACCTTGGCTCGAGATGATTGTCACTGCAAAAGTGACACCCCAGCCCATGTGCAAAATAGGAAAAAGGGGTTGAGGATGGATAGATGGATGCAGAAAGATATCTGTTGTGTGTATTGCCCTTGGGATTCCGGATACTGGCTAAGGCTCTTGCCACCCCTATAGTGCCTTTTTTAGGCAAGGTTCAAATGACAAATTTACCACTGTAACAGGTACAAGCAAACAAAAACTGAGGGTAATGCTACTTAATGCTAGAAATATAAACCTCAAAATGCATTCACTCGAGGCACTCCTTAAAATGGAGAACATTGACATCTGTGCAGTGACAGAGACCTGGTTCAAGGCTCCAGAGAGCACCCTTGCATTACCAGGCTATAATTCATACCACACCTTTCGGCCACCTAACCTGGACCAAAACACTAAAGGTGGAGGCGTGCCCATATTCATTAAGGATATCCACACCTCCAGTCTAGTTGCTCAGCATAATGCATCCGAGATTATCTAAGTGCAACTAACTCTGGGCAAGACCACAATCCAAATTGTAGCTTGCTACAGATCCCCTACCATGCCCCAGGATTCCCACTCCTCATTTCTTGATACACTGGAAAATATTAGGGTACAATCTAACACCCTAATAATAGGCAATTTCAACTACCCCACCATTAAAAAACTACTCATGTACCAACTCTTGTGCACAACGTTTTCTGGAATTCAAAAATTCCAATGCCTTAGATCAACTTATCCACACCCCCACCAGAGGCAGCAATATCCTATACCTGGTCATTACCAACATGGACAACCAGTGTTACACACCAGAGGTCAATTCCTCGTTGATCAGATCCAACCACAAGCTAATCACCATAGACATCCACATCTCACCCCCACCCCCCATTAGGGAAACCACCGTAAAAAAATTCTCCAAAGCCAACTTCATACTTCTTAAGACAGAAGTGGCAAACATCACGACACGCATGCTGACGGACAATAGCGGTATGACAGCTGAATCCTATACAAATGCACTTTATAAGCACTTACACAAGTGCATGGATCATGCAATCCCTAATAGAACCAAGATGCTATCCTCCAAAAAAAGGAAGCCAATCTGGTGGTCCCCTGCCATAAACAAACTCTACAACAGAAGAAAGAAGCTGTTGCAAAAAAGAGTAAAATCCCATGATTGGAGGAACTCCGTGGTCAGCCTCAGTAAGAAGCTGAGATCTCTCAGAAAATCCTCCAAAGCTACTTATGAAAACAAAATCACCACTGATTCTAAAGACAACCACAAAGCATTCTACAGCTATGCCAAAAATCTCAATGGCAACACTCAGATCTGCTCTGAGTTACAGCACAATGGCACTAAATATACAGAACCAAGTGATATTGCCAACATCCTGGCAGATAGGTTCAGTGCTAACTTTACCCCTCTCTCACCCCCTAAAGGGCCCATCTCTATACTGAAAGAATGCAAAGTTCCTGTAATCACGGCTGCACGGGTAAAAAACACACTCTCCAAAGCCAATAACACAGCATCCATGGGACCTGACAACTTCCCAGGCTGCATTCTACATGAACTACAGAATGAACTGGCACCCAACCTAAGTACCATGTTCAATCATAGCCTCACCTCAGGCTTTGTGCCCACTGAGTGGCACACAGCAACAGTTATCCCACTCCACAAACGGGGAGCCACCACGGACCCCGGGGAACTACCGCCCCATTAGCCTGATGAGCCTGGTCTGCAAGGCTGTGGAACGTATCATCATGGAACTTATAAACAATGACATTGGTAATCTCCAAACTTTGGACCCTACCCAGTTCGGGTTTGTAAAAGGCAGATCATGTCTCCTAAACCTGATAGACTTCTTTGAAGCAGTCACCAAAGCCGTAGATGAGGGTAAGGTGGTTCACACAACCTATCTAGTTCTCGCCAAGGCTTTCGACACCATCCCCCACTCTGGAATTACAGACAAAATCACTAAACTAGGTATAAATCCCTGTCACAAGATGGGCTGTCAACTGGATCACTGAGAGAACCCACACTGTGAAAGTAGCAGACTCTAAATCCAACTTCAGACCAGTGACAAGTGGAGTACCACAGGGTTCAGTCCTAGGTCTTCTCCTGTTTGGTATCTACTTCTCTGAAGTACAAGCTAACACAGAAGGTCTTTGGCTAACAAAGTTCACAGATGACTGCAAACTAAGAGCCATAATCAAAACTCCTAATGATGTGGACATCCTACAAAAGGGCCTCACTGAGACAGATGCCTGGTGTCAAAGCCATGGCCTCAAGCTCAATGCCAAAAAGTGCATTTTCATCCCTTTTGGTAAAAACTCTGCACCCATGAACTACCACATAGGCGGTAATCTACTTAACACCGAAAGTGTGATAAGAGACCATGGGGCACAGGTGGACAGTAGTCTCTCCTTTGATAATCACATCGCCACAGTAGTCAGGAAATCCTTCTACCTGGCAAACCTTATCACAAAAGGTTTTTCATCCAGGAAAAAGAGGTCATTGTTCCCCTCTACTACTGCAACAATAGTGCATTTTCATCCCTTTTGGTAAAAACTCTGCACCCATGAACTACCACATAGGCAGTAATCTACTTAACACCGAAAGTGTGATAAGAGACCATGGGGCACAGGTGGACAGTAGTCTCTCCTTTGATAATCACATTGCCACAGTAGTCAGGAAATCCTTCTACCTGGCAAACCTTATCACAAAAGGTTTTTCATCCAGGAAAAAGAGGTCATTGTTCCCCTCTACTCATCACTCATTAGACCCACTATAGAGTACAATGCCCCCTTTTGATATGTACCTCACAAGACATCTACAACAACTGGAAAGGCCGCAGAAATACCTCACAAAGAGGATTACCAGCCTCAGACAGATGCCCTATGCAGACTGTCTCAGAAAACTCCAGCTTTACTCTGTCATATATCGCCTACTCAGATGTGATCTCTGACTAACATACAAAGCTATGTCAACCACTTAAAGATATCCCAATCCCTCCGAGCTACATGCTCTAGGGACCTAAACCTTGTCACCACAATAAACAGAACATGCTGGAGGGATAGATTCCTGTCCCAGAGACTTCCCATACTCTGGAACAAACTACCTATCTGTAGCAAACAAAGCTCCTCATTAGCACTCTTCAAGAAAAATATTGATGATTGGATGGGAGATAGGAAATTCACCCCGGGGATCACTTCTGTGGCTCTTCTTGACAGGGGCACAGGAAAATAATTTTCTTGGGTAACAAAAGCCAGGGCACCATTTGGCTAGGCTTATATAGGCCCTAGGGCCAATAGCCTAGCACCTACCTATGAACTTATTGTGTGTTGTATATGCTCTACAACAGGATACTGCTAAAACAAATGGAGCAGCAAGTAAACATCATGGCAGGACCTGCCATGTACATCAGAATTCAGAACAGAAACATAAAAACAAGTTGGAGAGTTAGAGGGAAGAGTATGCAGCAGCTGATTACAGCCTAGGTGAGGTGGGTGCAATGCATTGCAACAATGGTAAAGAGGTGGCACATGGTCCACAACTATATTACCATGATACAGACAACACAGAATAAAAAGATGCATGAAGTGTCACGCTCAGGCTATACAGGGAAGGGTATGGATTGGTCACACTCTTTATCAGATGTCACCGTACCCATGCAAGACCAAGGGTAGCAGGACACAGTCATCCTCATTTGCACATGGTGGGGGAACACAGTGACCTGTACTGTGTGGCAGGAGCACTGACATGAACATGGTAGCCACATAATCTGTGAGAATGTGAAGAGCCAGGAGCCACATCCTTTGGTGGTGTGATTGGACTGCCATGGCATGGTTATTGACAGTGTTCTCTGTGTTGGCTTGTGGTGTTGGGGCTAGACACAATCTATAGAAGGGAAGGGGTTATTTATAGGACCATGTACATACACCCTGAAGAGGTTTCCCCAAGTGCTGAGCCTGCGATGCAATATAGTCCACAACATGGATGACTCACACTCAGGGGTGACAGGCTGTGTACCTGCAAGTAACACCAACAGCATGTGCAGTCTGACATGGGATGACCTGCGCATACCAACCCTGCATCTGGAACCACCTCTGGTCATGCCTGTTCAAGCAGACAAGATGTCATTTGCAATGATTCTGGTGGAATGATGGCAGGGACCTAATGTCAGGTGGAAATGAGTTCTGTGGTTTGAGTCCCCAGTAAGAAAAGCAATCCAAGAAGTAACTAGGTGAAAGATGGGTGGAGGTGTTCGTCACAGCATAAAGGTTAATACATAGCAGAATCGCATATGATCACATGGTTTTGACAGTTTTGCTTCACTTGGAGACACACCATCATGAGTCACACATTGCACCTCTTGACTATCACAGTTTTTACAGTCTCTGTTTTTAAAAGTTCAGGTTATGATAGCTCTGTTTTTTCTACCTTCTTAGAATTTAGACTTTAATGTGTTCTCCTAATACTTCAATATAGCTCTCCAATTTTGTAATATGGCTTTTGTGTTCTTTCTCTGTCTCTGAAAATAGACTGATAATTCTGCATTTTTTATCAAAGTAGCATTTCTGTCTCTGCTGTTTTATTTACAGGATTTCCTTGACATTGTGGCGAGCTTCTTAATATTTAGGCATTAGTATTATAGTTGAAGCTGGCAATTTGTTTTTCTAACTTCTGTCCATTAAAAGTAGAGCTAGTGAAAGACTAAGTACCTGAAGGAGAGAATTTTTGTATTCCAAACTGTAAAGTGACAATCCTCACAACATCTTCTGCTCTTCTTTCTCAAGAACTCTTTCACTGTTTGAATAGTTATTTGCACTAGTCCATTTGCTCGTATGCGGAATGGACTGGATGTTATGTATCTGAATTTCAACTCATGCACAAATCTTCTGAATTTCTGACTTTAGTCTTATGGATCATTATCAGATATGATATCAGGTATCCTCTTTTCTCAAGAACTTAGATTTTAACATACCAGTCACACTTACATTTTGATGTTTGACAGATTATTTCAGTAAATCTGGAGTAACAATCCATGTATAGAATATGCATGGCTTCTTTGAAATAGAACAAATTTATATCCACTCTGCTCTGTGAACATGTAGGGCTGGAATAGCCAGCATCGCTTCCTTTAGATTGCTAGTATGGGATGCATGTAGATGGCAGAACTCTTAACTCATTTGTCCTGTTTGAGTAAATATTCCTGCCCTGTACATTATTCCTGAGATTCAGAAAGGCTTGGCACAATGCAGAAGCCTTATTTTGGAAGGTTCCTGCATCATGCTGTGCATTCTGGATTCAGAAACTACTCTACTGCTAAGGTTTTCCCTTCCTGGAGGCCCTACCATATAAAGTAGTCTCATGGATGAAGCCACATGCTAATGTTGTAGTCCAGGTGAGTGGCTAATGCTAATCAGCCATGTGCTTTTCTCCAGAAGTGTCTGTGTCTCCCAATTTGCTTGATGCAATGATTCAGAGAATTGAAAAACATTAAAAAACAGCAACAACAAATGTAATCATCAAAATATAAAACTTACTCTACCAGAATTTAGTGCATTTGTCCTTTCACTATTTGGACTTTAGCAGAATCTATATAATTATTTTGTCAATTCTGAATATTTATTTTTCGTCACTTCTGAATAGTAAGCATGGACATAATTATTTCTTATTTCTTTCCTTACTGATGAATTTTGCTCAGGCCTGCCTTTCATTGTAACACCTTTCAGTAACTGCATTTCTAGGTCAGTGACAGTAAATCAAAATGCTTTAACCTTTTCCTATGTCATAGGTAAATGGGGTATTAGCTAAAGAATTTAGTTCTTCTAACAGTTAATGCATCTCAGCTAAATATGTCCCTATTTATTTACGTAGTTATTTCTTCCATTGATTTACTGAGATAGTCTGACAGAGCTGAAGCATATTTTCACATATTTTGACATATCAGATGCAGCAATAAAATATTTTATAAGAAGACATGCATATTTTACTTTGGACATGCAAAATACTGTTTACATGGCATTAGAAGAGAATTAAATACAAACTGGACTATAGAAATAGGGCAGCAGAATGTAATCCAATAAATCAACAAAACAACATCTACTGTTAACACCAAGTGAGGCACCACAACATGTATTTTCAAGTGCTTCTTTTGTATTTTATTACAATATTAGAACTTGTTCAGAAAGAAGTTCTAATATTGTAATAAACAGAACCAAATCACTTAAAAATACAGGTTGTGGTGCTTCGCTTGGTGATAACAGTGGATGTTGTTTTGTCAAACGGGACTACATATGATTTACATTTAAGATGAACTACTATGTGAGGTTCCTTACCTGAATTTATTTCACTTTCATTTCATACCTCTGTAGATTGCATAAAATCTTCGATTTAGAAGGTTCCTTGTACAGACTTTCTATATATTCTTTGCAAAAACTTCTGTCCATTTCTTCCTAAACTTCTTCACCACAACCATATTCAAGGAATTTTTCACACTCAGTGTTAGTGTTGCCAACAGTCCATTTTCTCTCTGCAATAGCTCTTTTTTCCTCTGCGATAGTTGTTTTGTGCCTCTGTGATAGCTCTTTTGTGCATCCGTAAATGTTTGTGACCAACAGCCAATCTAGTCTCTTTTAGTATCACAGCTCATATAGCATTCTACTTGCAGTGCAACTACTGGCTTATTCTCATTACAGTATTTAATACTAGTACAGCTATAACTATTTTTGTACATTTCTAAACTACTTTTATTTTCAGAGCTGGGCTACAGTTTGAACTATCACTTTGTCTTAGAAGAATTCCTGTCTCAGATATACTAGGTACAACTTTTTGAGATACTGCATCATTCATGTAAACCTTTATAATACATGATTGCCTTTTAGGTTCATATGTTAATAGGTACATTCTAGGCTATTTATCTGTGAGGATCTTAAGAAGCCTTGCCTTACCTTTCCATGGTAGCTTTTAGTCTTTATGTTTTGCTTGTGAATAACCTAGTGGTGGGCAGAACAGGAATATGTTGGGACATTTACTTGTTGCCCATATCCATGAGGGACATGAGTAATAAACCAGGGATGAATTTGCAGTTTCCCATCCTTTTGTCCGAATTAGATTTGTATAGAATCAGACAATTACTTTGCTTTATGTGGAGTGGAAGACATTTCCATAGAAGAAACATTCTGTGTTATACAATGTTCTATTTAATTTGCAGAAGAGACTGAGATCCCTCAAGAAGGTATTTATGGTACCATTGGACTTGTGAATGTGTAATAAATCTGACAGGATAGGGTCTGTTGAGGCTCCTTGCATGAGGCAGAGGTCGCCTCATAGTAGGCTGTATGATACTGAGAACAGGGACGTTTTTACACAGTCTGCATAGCTTTTGAGATTCAGGCCCAGATTTTTTTTAGTCAGAAATCGTTCTGGTTTTAGCATTTGCACAAACTGCTCACATTTTTTCTGGATTAGGGTTTAGTCTCTCTGATTTTAGACTAGGATGATATCTTTCATTTCTCCACTTCTATTTTATTTAACACATATTTATGTCTTCATTATTCACTTAGTAGCATCATTTAGCTTGTGTCATGGTCTTCACATTTGACCTTAGAACTAACAATTACAGCACATTCCAAAAATGAATATACCTGTGTAAGAGCTGTTTTGAACTCCTATGGTGCTAATGAAATCACAGGTTGAAGTCTAAGGAATCTGTATCTTCAAAATGAATTGTTACACATGTAGTTTCGACCTTGTTCATCTAGCTTCAGTTGATAAAAACAATTTTTCCATCTTATGCTGAAACAAACTTAACATTTGGCATTTTTGAGATCACTTCTTCGACTTAAAGGGTAACCATTTGAAATGTCAAGACTCACTATAGTGACTTCTAATATATGGAAACTGAATGTCCAAAAGAACAGATTTGCATTTACAAAGTCCGAGATGCCATTTCTTAGAATATTCCCTTTTCTCTGAGGTATGGAGATCTCAGAGTTGGTATATATATGTTCAGGGGCTGAGGGGCTTGCCCCCCCCCCATACACACACACACACACACACACACACACACACAAAGAAATTTTAAGTAGAAGGACAATTTTCGAGATTCTCTCTTCTTCTGTCTATTCTTTTTTTTTTGGCGTGTCAGGACTTGGGCCAACTTCAAGCAAAGAGTAACGTTAACTTTTTATTACTTTATTCAGATCCTGCAGATCAGTGCAAATGTAACTCTTATATTTCTCCTCAGTAGTTAACGATACTATTCACCCATGCCATTAGCTTAAGATTCATAATGCAAGTACGCTTTCCATTCTCTCCAAGTCTTGCTACATGTTACTTCTGAGTGCTAATGGTACATTTTTAGAATTATGTATCACTGGCGTAACATATCAGGTTTTTTGTATATGATATTCTGGATTCTGTTTATTATTTCTCAGTACTGCATTCAACAGTCCTGCATGCATGCATTCTTATTTTTGTGCTTCAGAAGCATTTTCTGACTTTAAACTATCAATTATCTCAAGTTTTCCATTTTAGTAATCTCACAACCACCACCACCAACACCACCAACTCATGGCCATATTTTTTTCATTCAGTAGTATGCAACTTACTTTGAATATGTTTTCACATCTTAGCAAAATGTACTTTTCTACCACAGATTCTGGAAGACAGTGTGATGAAAGGCAGGGCAGGACTTCCTGTCATAACCACAACTTTTGCATGATTTAGAGTTCCATATTCACTTCTCTAATCGTAGTTTTGAATACTAGTATGTCTCTCTTTTTTAGATCCGTTAGTGTTGTAAAACATCATCTAATTATTTTTCTCATTGAGACTTTTTGTTCCATTTGTATTTTATCCAGCATACATCATGTTCTCATTTAATTATTTTAATTAACCATGTAAAACTAGTGTTCTTGCAATGCAAATACCCACAGCTTTCAACAGTCACATCTAATTCTCTTACAAGCCTAAACCCATGTTTCATCAATTCTTATGCCAGAAGTTATTCTGCATATTATGAATGAAATGTGCATCTCACAAAATTCATTGTTGTGATCTCGTTTTCAGCTGAGTAACCTAAGGATGTATAACATCTTGTGCTCTTGTAGAGAATAAAATGAGAATAAATGACAAATTCTGCCTGGTTTCACAGTAATATAGTTCTAAGTGCTATTACTTTATCTTTATTTTCTTCATGAAACGTGAATGAGTTAAGTACATTTAATGCGTTATCCCCCAAAGCCATGCTGAAATGTTGTACCCTGTACCTTTCCAGCTTCCTTACTGATTCATTTGCAGGATGAATAAATCAAATTTCCAGGGATATACAAAGATGATCCATGTTATACCTTTACAAGCTTCTTGGTGAATCCAGCTGCAGAGGAAAAAGTAAATTTCAGGAACCAAAGTTCCTAGTTTTGTGCCACAATCTAGTGTAGTAAGAATTTCAGGTGATTGTAACTGGGCCTTTTTACTGCTGAGAAGTAAGCTTCTTCACTTCCAAAGAAATAAGCTCTTGAAAACAATCTATGTCTTCATTTTGCAAAGCATGTTTCATCAGTTCTGACATCACTGAACATCATCTCAGGAGGCTTAATAAATAGCAGATATAAAGAGCATGTTGTGTATCCTCACTGAGGTGTATATTCAGACTGTGACTTCCCTAAAAGAACTGGCTATCATGTGACATACAAATAACTGTTGACGTTAAAGCTTAACACCCCATAAGAAACAAGTGGATGCTTTCTTATTCAGGAAAAAGCAAAGTGATGATCAGTAATTTCAATACAGAGCTTTGTATGTTAATAAGGAAAAAGCTAGTTTTGTTGTTAATGTATTTTTCATCTGAAGCAACATTATAAATTGTGTTCAGAAGAATCTAAATTAGATTACAGTAGATGGTTGACCAAACAGAGGAAGCCCATAATATAGGATTGCAGTAAAAACACCTTTTGGAATGATGACTCCTGTTTCGTATGTTAATAGGTACAATTTAAAGCATGTTGCCAAAATAATCTTACATTTGTTAAATACTTAGTTAAGATGGCAAGGAAAACTTAAGTTGTCAACTGAATTGGAGGACTAGATATATAAGCTGTTGATCAGATTGTATTGTACTCTCTAATGGAGGGGAAGCAGACAAGTTGTGTGAAACCTGAGACTGTTGTTTGATGTGCAGGTAGCATAGTTTCAGTCTTTGTGATATTTGCTCTTGAATTCTGGCGATATGGACAAACACTTTTCCAATCTGGAGTGGGTGGGGGTTGTTTGGAGTAAGTATGAACTTCCAATATAACTCCATTCCAAAAACAGTTCTCTACCCTCACCTCTTAATAACAAATTAAATTGGTCAGCCACATTAAATAAAAATATCTTAAAATTCACATACTGTGTAAAATGTACACTTAATTATACTGAAAAATAAAAAAAAGTTAAAAAGAACAATCTTGTTTGCAGACAGTGGTAGATTATAATAGGGGTAATATGTGTGGACGCCTAATTCCCACAACTTCAGGGGGCCCATGGCCATTATGCTCAATGAAATAAAAAGCTTTATATTCAATACTGCTAACTTGTGCAAGTTAGCTTACCACTGAACAAAGCACTTGTTAACAATACACTCACACACACACACACACACACACACACACACACACACACACGCACACACACACACACACACACACACACACACACACACACACACACACACACACACACACACACTCATTCTATTTAGTTGTAATTAGAAAAAAGCCCGGTGCCTGTGATTTGTGCATGTGGTGGATGAGCCTTAGTGCTCAACTGTCCAATATTCATAGGAAATACAGACTTTTAGGTTCATAGGTTCATATTTTCTTACTAAACTAATTTGCCATGATCTTAAGAACCCTATCTTTTTTACATGGTAGTTTTTAGCCCTTATATTTTGCATACAAATAACATTGAGATGGACCAAACAAAGATATATTGAGACAGTTACTTGTTTCCCCTATCCATGAAAGACAGGGGTTCTAAACCCTTTTTTCCTTTTTGGTCCTGAAATGGGGGGGCAATAAAATTAAAGGAGGCCCCTTTAAATTACAGTTCATTTTTTTAAACAGTGTAACCCACACCAGCCTCTCATTACCCACTGCAGCATCAGTCCTTTACTGCAAGCCTGTAACATCAGTATAACCATGAGCCAAAGCCACTAGAGATGATCAGCAACTGGTTAAGCACATAGCCAAGCATTTTCAGAAAAAGAGCTAAGAGGGAGTTGATATTGGCTAGTGATTTATTGCCTTGCTAAATTTTCCATATTTCTTTTGTCTGTTTCAGTTATGCAGTGCCAGTGGCACACCAGGTAGCACATTCATCTTTTGGGGAGAAAGCTGTGGGTTCTCTTCCCATTCCAGGAAGACAGATTGTTGACACTGCAATGCAGCATAAGCTAGGGGTGCTGAAATCCTGAGTGTGTTGCCCTTCAGATATGAAATATTAAACTGAGACCACATCTGCATGAGTTGGTGGTAGCTCAGGTGGATGCAAAAGATCCCATGGCACATACTGAAAATATGAGGGGAAGCTCCCTGATGCCCTTGCCAAATTTACCCTAGTACTATGAATGCCACCTTGAGTCTCTCTCTCTCTAAACTGTATTCTTTAACAATGAATGCTGTCAAAATTACTAAGATACTTTTTTATCTAAACATCGGAAGATAACTATTGTTTACAAAAATTATTTATATATATATATATATATATATATATATATATATATATATATAAATAAACCTTTGCTGTAAATAAAATAAATCCTTAGTGCAGATTGCACACGTCTGTACTATGTTTGACTTCTTGGAGCATATCTCATGGCTTCATTTTTTAAGAATTCTGAAAAATGCCAAAAATAATGGGGAACAAAGACTCAAAGTCAGGGTATGTTTATATATATTTATTAGTCTAATTCATGTAATAATGTCTGTCTTTTACTGACTGCAATCCTCATTTTCTAAAAAAAATCTAAAACTTTTGATGGACAGAGCAAAAATATGAGACAAAATGTGAGACATTCTGCAAAATTCTGAAAAGTTTCTTGGAGGTTTGAACCACAGACTAAAACTATTCAAAGCTACAAAGTAACCAGTGGGTAGATGAAGAATGAATTCTCAAGCATCATTTGCCTGAAATTCAACATGTGAAGGATCAGAGCATTACTGTCAGCGAGTCATGCTGGCAGTGATGCCCTTTTTGAGAGTAATTTCCCTCATCCTCGAATTGGTGCAACCATGGAGTTAGTTTATGTATGTCTGGGGGGATGTGAGGGGCAAAGATGCAAGGGGCCTTACCTCTCCAGAAAAAAAACACTTAAAACAGTGTTTTTTGTCCACCTTTAGGGGGAATGTAGTTCAGGTATTCCAATCCTCAGCGAAATGAACATCATCCACTCATAGTGGAAACTATGTTGCCATTAAATAACTATATGTTGTAGACCCCCATACACACCTTTTGCTTTGTCTTTTTTTTCTTTTAACTGGGTAACAAATCAACAGAGAGCCCTTTGCCAATTCTCAAATGAGCAGCAAGAGTTAGAAATACTTCCATAATGGAAATTGGAACAGTACTCAAAGAATGTTTTATATCCTCAAGTATGAAGCAAAGGACAGGAGGACTATCCGCCGTTAGACTTTTGCATAGCTCATTATCGTTTTTCTTCTCATCGTCAACTTCCAGCTATATGCAATTCTTTATTGTATCAGCCAGATTTATTAATTATTAGCATTTTAATTTGTAGTATTTTTGTTTGCATAATGATTCAAATGTACCTGAAAACACGACAGATACTTGTTCTAACTATAAAATAAGCTTCCATAATCACTAAATATTCCTTGTGTTTGCTGTACATTAAAACCTTATAACCAGCAGTTAATGGATATCAGAAATTACTTTTAAATCAATTTCTGAAACATAATAGTTTCAGAAGATTTATTTTTAACTAACAGTTTAAGCTGCAGCATTGTTGCACAAAGTTTTACATTTCTCTGTTTTTTTTTGCTTTTGTAGACTCTGTGTGTGTGTGTGTGTGTGTGTGTGTGTGTGTGTGTGTGTGTGTGTGTGTGTGTGTGTGTTTGCGCGTGTGTATATACGTGTGCAAATGTCCTGATGGCTCAGATGCTGACATCTTTAAATCCTGAGCTGAGCCTGCATTTTGCAAGATTTTTTTGTCAGAGATCATTTGGTGCAGATATTTTCAGAATGCATATAATCATGAGCCAGTGGCCTTGACTCATAGGCATATTCATTACTTATGTGAGCCTAATTTCTAACTATGGAGCAAAAGGCAAAAACGGCAGTCAGCAGACCCATGGGAGTCAGTAATTGCATTTGCAATGGTAATA
This sequence comes from Protopterus annectens, assembly GCF_019279795.1. Lineage (NCBI taxonomy): Eukaryota > Metazoa > Chordata > Ceratodontiformes > Protopteridae > Protopterus > Protopterus annectens. Next base: position 1,436,089,401 of record NC_056746.1, on the reverse strand, counting down.
GGAGTACAGGGAACCCAACGGTAAAGAATGATTTTGTGTGCATCTAGAGCTAAGTGAGCCAAGATTTGTAAGCAAATTAATACTTTAGAGTTTTAAATGGCTGCAGTTTTCTGACATGTATTCTGTGTTGTTGCTGCCTGCGAGCAAGAGTAAGGCTGATGTCTGCCTGGGTTTTTAATCGCTAGTTAAGTAAAATGCAATTAAACCAGGGCATGGTAGTTACTTGTGACTGTGCCCTGATGGGATAGAAACATTGGAATCAACTTACCCTTTTGTAATTTATATTTTTTATTCAAATGTAGCATAAATCAAGTGATGCTGGTCCCCTTGTACAGGATAGTTCTGAGCAAACCAAACTGATGAGCTTTGAATGACTGAGCATCCATTTAGTAGGGTTTGAGTTGGTTGATGGCTTTTTGATGTCTGTCTTCATAGCGACTAGGAATTATCCAAAATATTTATTCATGTGAGGGGAAAATATGTGAAATGATTATTTTCTTTGGTGAAAGCTGGGAAAAACAGAATGTGAGTGTGAAATACAATCCATATAATCCTACATTTGAAATGAGCACATCTGTGTGGCATGCACTCCTCTGAATGCAAACAACTGGATTATTATTGAAAGAGAAAGGATGTTCTTCGTGTTTCACTGTTGCAGTCATTACATTTGGGTTATCTGCTTGCAGGTAGCCCTCAGTCAGCCTGATTAACAAAGTCTTGGGTCCTGCATCGGTTGCTGTCCCTTCTTCCATGACGTCAGGTTGTCAGGAGTATAAAACATGCCGACGACGCCATTACATCAGTCTTTCTTGCCGTGCGGTGCCCAGAGCAGAAGCAGTTTGCAAGTGCCGGTCGGCCAACTCATGAAATTTTCGTTTTCGAGTTTCAGAACCAAAGTCTTCAAATAAAGCTAAGTACCCTGTTAGGAAAACTTTTTCTTGCTCCTTACCAATGTCAGTAAAAGTTAATAATTGCATTACCTGTGGAAAGCAATTACCTCATAAAGATTTTCATTCGTACTGTATTCTTTGCCTAGGCTCTGGACCACGACGTACCTTGCTGTTGGTTTTGTGCTTTATTTAATCAGCGCACTATTCGTCGTCGGTATATTTTCGCCTCTAAATATTTCGGTTCTCGGTTTAATTATCCAGAAATATCGTCGGTTAGCCATCCGACTACCGGGATTCCGAAAAAATTCAAAGATAAAGACAGAGACAGGCCGCTGAGGTTCAAAACTGCCAACAACACTTCTCCTAAGCCAGTCACCAGTTTGCCGGTACTCAATGAGGTGCTTTTGCAGCCCCTGATACCCGCTACTTCTGATTCGCAGGCCTCTACTGAGACCCATTCGGAGTCCGGTATGCCGCGAGATGCTTCAACTATGGAACCCGTGGATGTCTCTACCTTGGATGGGTCCGGAGCTGCTGTGCAGCACTGGCTTCTGAGGGTGCATTCAGGCCTACGGACTTGCATATGAAATCGACGCCTCCTTCTTTACTTAGGTCTAAATCTCGATCCATGCCTAAAAAACAGACACCCAGGCCACATGCTCAGGCCTCTATGCCTAAAAAACAAATGATAAGAATGGCTGAAGGTCTAATAACTCTAATCAGGGGTAGCCAACCCCCTCCCCCCTTCTAAAAGGCCTAGGACTGAAGTTGATTATGAATCTTCTGATCAGGATTCTGTTTTTTCTGATGATCTGGATTTGCCCTTATCTACTTATGAAGATTCTGATGCAGAGGACCCCATTCCCTCTGCTTCCCCTCCTGAGGATTTTTCTTTTGGGGAAAGCTTACATACTCTAAGAGAGCATTTCCACTGGGAAAGCCAGGATTTGTCTGTTTCAAAAAAGAGGCTTAGGGATTTCCTTCTCCTACCTCAGCATAGGCCTTTAGCTATTCCTCCTGTACTAGACATTGTTGATGATGCTTTTTCGGAATCTAGTTTGGCCCCTGATTCCTTGCCTCCTGCTCCCATAAAACCTGACAGATACTACAGGGTCTCTGAGTCCCACAAGTTTCTTTTTAAAAATCCTATTGCAGATCCAGAGACTATTTTACAGGGGCCCAAGGGCTTTAAGGCTTCTACTGCCAAAAATCCTACCCCTTCTGATAGAGACTCAAGGGCGCTGGATAGATGGGGTAAGAAGATTTACACTTCTGCAACCTTGGCCATTAGGGCTTTAAACTGCCAGTTTCATATGTTAAAGTATCAGCAACATGTTACTGGACTGCTTAAACAGAAAATAATGTTGATTCCTGACTATCTGGAAAATAAAGAATTACAGGATTTAATGCATTCTGCTGAGCAAGTTGCAAAACATACTTTGCAATGTGGTTTTGATTCATTAGAGGTCTCTTGCAGGGCTGCTGTTACTGAGTCTGTGCTCAGAAGGCATGCTTGGCTTCAGGAGCAATTTTTGCCTGATCATGTTAAAGCTAAATTGTTGGATGTTCCCTTAAATCAGGACCGCCTGTTTGGCAACAAGGCTGAGGAAGTTCTTAAAAAGATGGAAGATAAAGCTAAATCTATGCAAACTGTTAAAGATTTCTTACAAGTTCAGCCCTCTACGAATTGGTCCTTTCCAGCCCCTTCCAGGTCTCCTCAAGCCAAACCCAGATACAGCAAAAACCCCAGGTTTCAGTCCCAGGGGACACACAGGACTAAGCAGTGGGGGGGGCCTCCACTTCCAAGTCTGGCAGTAATAAGACTCCCCCTATGGTAAACTGTCTCAATTACTTCCTTTTAAAATTTCCAAGCACTTATCAACTGAGTGCCCCTTTGGGGGGAAAGATCACTCTTCATGCAAAGAACTGGGAACTCATGGGACAAATGGGTTTTAAATATAGTGTCCCAGGGATACAGATTTCACTTCCACACGTTGCCAACACCAAGCGGGTGGCCGGACCTACCCCCAAATCAGTGGGCAGAGGTCCAAAAACAAGTACTTTTTCTCTTAAGCTTGGGGGCTATTCAACTGGTACCAGAAGAGGAAAAGGGACAAGGTTTCTATTCAAAACTTTTCCTGGTACCCAGAAAAGACAATACATGGCATCCTATCCTGGACCTGTCTACTCTAAACACCTTTCTGGAGATTCCAAAATTCAAGATGCTGACTCTTCACCAATTACTTCCTATGCTAGGCAAAGATGCCCGGTTGGCAACACTAGATTTAAAAGAAGCATACCTGCACATCCCAATCAGGGAATCTTGCAGAAGATACCTACTCTTCAAAGCAGGCTACACACACTATCAGTTCTCTGCACTGCCCTTTGGCTTATCTACTGCACCCAAGGTATTCACAAAGTGCCTAGCTCCAGTTATTGCACTTTGCAGGCAAAGAAATATTCAAATATACCCATACCTGGACAATTGTCTAATTCAGGCAGAAAGCCAGGACATACTTTTGAATCATCTGGCCTTTGTACAAAGGGTTCTAACTTGTCTGGGGTACACCATAAATGAAAATAAATCACACCTGTTAGCCTGTCAACAAATTATATTCCTGGGTGCAAGCTTGAATACAACTTCCCAGATGGCTTACCTCATGCCAGAGAAACAAATTCATTTGACAACCTACTTCAAACAAGTGGCCACAAAAACCCTGCTATCTGCAAGACAAATACTGCAAGCCTTGGGGTTCATGGCCTCCTGCATTCTTCTAATTCCATATGCAAGACTGCATATGAGGAAACTACACTGGTATCTAAAAAGCCTATGGTGTCAACATTCTCAGAATCTAGAAGCAATGATTCCTATCTTAACTTGCCTACACCTAGAGTACCTTTGGTGGGCAGAGACCTGTCACCAAAACAAGAGACTACCTTTCACACCACCCCCTGCCACCCAAACCCTAACAACAGATGCATCATTTTATGCATGGGGGGCTCACCTGGCAGGGAAGTGCATTCAGGACAAATGGAACCCAAGTCAAGTGCACCTGCATATCAATCAAAAAGAAATGTTAGCTGTACAGAATGCTCTGACAGCTTTCAAGGACCACATTCTTCCAGGACAACTAAAGACGGACAACACCACAGTTATATGGTACATAAACAAGCAGGGGGGTACGTATTCTCACCCCCGCTGCAGACTAGCCATGGCATTGTGGAACACAGCCTTGAGCTACCAAGTGCACCTACAAGCTCAATTCCTGCCAGGAAAATGAAATACACTGGCAGACGGACTAAGCAGAAACCTCGTGGACCCACATGAAACTGGAAACAAGGATTTTCAACATGTTGACAAGCAAATGGGGGAGCCCAGATATAGACCTGTTTGCCTCTCCCCAGAACTACCAATTGGACAAATTTTGCACAAGCACTCCCCACAAGCAAGCCTGGAAAGTGGATGCTCTGTCCTTCAGCTGGAAAAACCTATCAGTCTATGCCTTCCCCCCTCTGCCTCTGCTCTCCAAAGTACTATTAAAAATCAAACAGGACAAACCAAGGATGATTTTGATTGCTCCAGACTGGCCGCGCCAACACTGGTACCCCCTCCTGCACAGTTTGTCATGGTTATCCCCATGGCACCTGCCTCAGACTCCTTCCCTGTTGTCTCAGCAGGAGAACCAGATTCTGCACCCTCAGCTTCTAACACTGAATCTTGCAGTCTGGCTAATTACATAATCTCTCATTTACCATCCCTTAGTAAACCTGTGATGGATATAATTTTAGAGGCAAGGAGGCCTAGTACTAGAAAATCTTATGCTGAAAAATGGAAAAGATTCTGTGCCTGGAACCAGTCTCAAGGGATGAGCACAGCAGCACCCAATTTACCTCAGATTTTACAATACTTAACTGAGATGCTTCACAAGGGCCTGTCTTTTTCCTCCATTAAAATCCACGCCTCAGCCATTTCAGCTCATTATAACACAGAAGCTTTCCTCTTCTCTTCTACTGCTCAAGCAGTTCCTCAGAGAGGCCAAAAATTTGAGACCACTCAGGAGAGCTCTAACCCCAACCTGGGACCTTAACTTTGTCTTGGAGAAACTCACGCTACCTCCTTTCGAGCCAGTTGCTACTGCAGACTTAATTTTTCTTTCTTGAAAAACAGCTTTCCTTTTAGCAATCACTTCAGCTAGAAGGGTGTCTGAATTATAGGCCCTTATGGCAGTGGAGCCTTTCATCATCTTTCATGCGGACAGGGTGTCCCTCAGAACCAATCCATCCTTCATGCCCAAGGTGGTATCCATTGTGGCTCTTAATCAGTCCATTCATTTGCCAACCTTCTTTCCCAATCCACAGAACAAAGGGGAACGGATACTGCATTCCTTAGATGTGTACAGACAACTTAGATTCTACTTGGACAGGACTAAACCTCAAAGGAAATCTGAACAACTGCTGGTGGCATTTGCTGCAGGGGCAGAGGGGAAGGCTATTTCAAAGCAAACAATTTCTAAATGGATAGGCCATTGCATTCATTTCTGCTATAAGCACCATGGAAAACCTATCCCCCAAGGGATCAGACCTCACTCCACCAGGGCTGCATCTACCTCTATAGCCTTTCTCAGAGGCGTCCCTACCAGGGACATCCTAGAAGCTGCTACCTGGATGTCTGTACATACTTTCACCAAGCATTATCATTTGTCAATTTTCTCTAAATCCAGAGCTGGCTTTGCCACTGCAGTCTTGCAGGGCTTTATAGCTGATCCTAATGCTGTCGAAATTCCTCCTCCCAACCATAGCTTTGGGAATCTACCCAAATGTAATGACTGCAACAATGAAACATGAAGAACATAGTACAGTTGTGTACACTTACCATAAATGCAGATGTTCGAGTGTATTCACTGTTGCAGTCCTGGTTACCCTCCCTCCATCCCCCTAACTTCTTTTGGCTATACCCCTACTTTCCTTTACTATGCTTAAAAGCTTTTTGGTGTATTTGCTTTTTTGTTGGAGGTATATCATTGTACTTTTATATTTAATTGCTTCCCATTAGGGGGGCACCTGACATCTGGGGCAAGAAAAACTGATGTAATGTCATCGGCTGCATGTTTTATACCTCTGACGACCTGACGTCAAGGAAGAAGGGACAGCAACTGATGCAGGACCCAAGACTTTGTTAATCAGGCTGACTGAGGGCTACCTGCAAGCAGATAACCCAAATGTAATGACTGCAACAGTGAATACACTCGAACATCTACATTTATGGGAAGTGTACACAACTGTACTTTTTGGGAACAGAAAAGTAATGCCTAATATAAACATACTTTTAAAATCAATCTCATTGTCACTTTCTCTTTATTTATTGTAACCCTGCCATTTTTGCTAAATCACAGCAGGGCTAGCCACCCATTGGTGTAAACCATGGCTCGAGGTGATTGCCACTGCTGGAGTGACACCCCACCCCATGTGCAAAATGGAAAACAGTGTTGAGGATGGATGGACGTGTGTGTGTGTGTGTGTGTGTGTGTGTGTGTGTGTGGTGTGTATGTGCATGTATATGTATATATATATATATATATATATATATATATATATATATATATGTATACACACACATACACACACACACACACACATATATATATATATATATATGTTGTTGTTTGTCTTTCAGCTTTTCCCAGTCAGGGGTCGCTACAACGGAACTCCGGTCCGCTAATGATTGGCAGTTGTTTTTTTTTTTTTTATGGTGTTGAGTTGCCAGCCCGATGCTCAACCTTCAACAAAGGCACTCCCATTCAACGCATGTCTTTCAAACGCCCACTCGACCGCGGGGAGGACAAGTAGACTCCACACAGAAGGCACTCCCAACCGAAGCTGAGAATCGAACGGGAGAACCTCTTGCTGTGAGGCAACAATGCTACTGCTGCACCAATATATACATATATATATATATATATATATATATATATATATATATATATATATATATGGATCCCATTTAGATGATCGAAGTCTTAGAACTTCGAATTTCATATGGCCGACACCATATGATCAAAGTTTTAAGACTTTGAACGTCTAAAAAAAAAACAAAAACAAAACAAAAAAGAATCCGGAACTTTTCCGCACACCCCCTACTACTTAAATATACCAACTCCGAGATCGCACCACACACAGCGAAAATTTCCTGTTCCGCACTGTACGGAGATCTACGTTTAGAATGTTCAAAGTCTTGAAACTTCGATCAGATGGTGTCATCCATATGAAATTCGAAGTTCTAAGACTTCGATTATCTAAATGGGACCCATATGTATGTATGTATGTATATATATATATATATATATATATATATATATATATATATATATATGGGTCTACTTTTACTTACCAAATTTACACTTCACTGAGTTTGACATTGCTGATTCTACTTCAATGAACATCCATTAAACTGAAACCATGGACTACAGAACAGCTTTTCCTGGAAAATGAATCACTTGGCCACCAGGGAAAATAAATCAATGTAAAGAAATTAAACCCACGCAAGTGGGGGGCCTTGCCCCCACAACCCCCTAACTAAATATGCCAACTTTGAGATCACACTACACTGCGGAAAAGGGTAAAGTTCATCCTGGTGGCCAAGTGGTTTGTTTCCCAAGGAAAGCTGTTCAGTAGACCATGGTTTTGGTTTAATAGATGTTCGTTGAAGTGGAGTTGGCAATGTCAAATTTGGTGAAGTGTAAATTCGGTAAGAAAAAGCAAACCCTTAGTGTGTGTGTGTGTGTGTGTGTGTGTGTGTGTGTGTGTGTGTGTGTGTGTGTGTGTGTGTGTGTGTGTGTGTGTGTGTGTGTGAATAAATATATATATATATATATATATATTTATATATATATATATATATATATATATATATATATATATATATATATGCGCCAATGTGAATAGTGATTGCAGTAGTAATATCTGTTAATGGACTGTGACAGTAATGCAGGTTAAAGATAAAACAGCTTAGAAGTATTGCTAAAACTAACTTAAAAGTAGAGATTTGCAGTACCAAAAGTATGGCAATAAATATTCAGAGATGTCATTTTGTAGCAAGCATGCTTATATTAAGGTGTCATGTCTACTTCAAACTCACTGCAGCCACTTACTGAAGTACTATACCACATGTAAGTTCAGAGTAACAGCACTATGACTCTAGTGTCATTTTCCAACCTAAATGCACTCAAACAACACCTTTGAAGCAGTGGAAGTGGATAGAAGAGCATGGCACTACAGAAGTTAATAGTGGAGATGTGCTCTGTACCTTTTTTATGGGGATTATTGTTGAATGAAGGTGGGATAGTGGAGTAAGGGAGGAGGCTTTATGTAGTTTTTTTTCTTATGCTGCAGAATGAAGCAAAGGAGGCTGTGCCTGTAGCTTGTGCTTCATGGTTGACTACTTCTGCCTTAAGCTGGAGAATAAGAACCCTTGAGCACAGCAATTAATAAATGAGCACACACAAGTGATGCTGAAGTACTCCTGTACCGCCTTTCACAGGCAAAGGCCTTCTACAGCCCTGGAAGAGCATTATTTTCACAATAACACATACCATGGAGGGCATTATTGAGCTCAGAGAATGGGCTGTCTATAAAATTGTTGCATTTTACTTATTTATTTTTTATTACTATTTTTTATATATTTTTGATGTAAAATAGTTCTTCCTCCTAATGTTTCAAACTTGCTGTAGTAAATGGTAATGGTGTTTTAGGAAAGATTTTACATCCAAAACATGACACTTTAAAAAAATATTCAGATATTCACTTTATTTTTTGATCTGTATATAATGTTTGTTTTTTCCAGTCATTGGAGATTGAAGTTACTAAATAATGACATACATTTGAGTTTTAGACTTTTATTTTTTATTTCAACACTGCTAACGTGGATGTGTTTGTGTTGAAATAAAATAACACAAATCCTTTTATTTAAGCAAGTTTGTAATTTTATGAGTAATAATTAAAATCTGTTCCTGTTTTTGAGTCTTTGCTCCTCCTTTATTTTAAACTTTATCAAAATTTCTTCAGCTGAAAAGTCCAGAGGTATGCAAACGTCTTTACTGCTGCTGCTGGCAGCAGTCAGTCTCACTTAGTTTCTCTCACATGCACACCTCTGCTTCAGAAAATGCATGCTAATACAAATTCTAATATTCAAGTAACATATGTTCCTATTTTCAACATTTGTCCCCTGTTTATTTTAGGCTTATCCAGATATCTTGCGCTAAGAGTCAAGTGCATACCTCTCAACTGTCCAGATTTTTGCAAAATGTCCAGATTTTTGGCTCATATGTTTGGTCCATTCCTCATAACATTTGCAGTTTTCTGGCAAATCACTGTGGATTGATGTCATTAAATAATAACAGATATTTGAGTTACAGACTTATCCTTAAGAAAATACATGCTAATGAAACCCTGTTATTCTAGCAACTTTCTCAGCTTACGAGTAATATTTAAAATCTGTCCCTATTTTTGGTCTTTTGTCCCCTCCACTTATTTGTGGCTCTGTCCAGATTTCTTGTGCCAAGAGGTTGTGAGGTATGGGCAAGAGGTATGCAAACCTCTTAACTGATGCTGCTGCTAGAGATTGGTCGATCGCTCTCACTCTTCACTCTCACACACACACACACACACACACACACACACACACACACACACACACACACACACACGAACACACACACACGCAGAGTTTCTTCTGCTTTGGTGCAGGCATTCACTCACACATGCAGAGAGAAACATAAACAGTCAGACACTCACACTTTTTTCTGTTTCATTTATTTGTTTACACTCACTAAATGGCAATAGTGCTGCTTAACGAACTTGAAATAAAATCTCAATCTATCTCTCCCTCACTCATACACGCATACAATCTCACACAAGGTCATAAACACATGCACACATTTTTAATTTCTTGTTTCTTTTTTATTTTACACTCACTAAACAGCAAAAGCATTGCTTATTGAGTACAAAATAATAGCTCAATCCACCTCTCTCTCATTGTCAAACACAGATACACTCTCACATGAAGACATAAACACATACACATGCTTTTTTATTTTATTTTTTTATTTTTTATTTTACATTTGCTAAACTGCAAAAGCTCTGCTTAGCAAGTGTATAATAATGGCAGACGTTAGTTTTTTTCAGTCCAAGCTCCACGACACCTAAATATGATACAGTGAAGTGGCAGACTTATTTTTCAGTGGGCATTACCTGTAGATTTACACCCTGCTGGAGAATGTTCATTCTCCAATCAGGGTGTGATCTACAGGTCGCCTATTCTCTAAGCTGAAATAGCACAGATGTGTACTCTGATTCAGAAATTTGCCAAGTTACACTTAAAAAGGATGCAATCCATTATTGTAGGAATTCACAATTTAAGGGCTCTTATCCCTTAGTGGCAGTCCATGACAGAAACATATCTCACTTCTGTAAGCAAGCTTTCCTTGTAATATGTCTTCCTACTCTTTTATGAAACTAAGCCCTTGACTGGAAAAGGAAATACTTTAACTTACAAAAGAATGTCCTCTAAGGTGAGAAATTCTAGGCGTTATGGTTGACTTGTAGTAGCTTGCCATACTGTTAAGTCAGTAGGGACTTGAAGAGAGGCAAGGCCCAAGAAAGATGAGCAGCTAGCTTTGGCCAAGACATGATGTCAAGAAATATGACTTTATAGGGAGAGAAAAATAATGTAGAAGAGCATATGAAGCCATGTTTATGCATAGTAAATTATTATTTTCACCTCCCTGGCATGACTGGTTCAGCTGTTAGGCTTACACAGGAAGCAGTAAGTATTGCATAATCTTTCAGGAGCCCTTAAATGCAGTTACTTTCACCTTCCAGCACAAGCTAGACATTTACCTTTTCTTTTGTATCTAGTTCACTCAAATGAGCTCCATCTGTATTTTATCATAGAGCAATAACCCATGCCTGGGAGTGAGTAATGCTGGATTTACCCATGGTTGGTGTGGTTTGGTCACGAGGGTGAAGCTCGAGTGGCCAAACAAAGACAACCGTGAGTAAATCCAGCATTATCCACACCCAGAAGTGGGTTATTGCTATTATACAATGACATTATTTAAGAAAAAAAAACTTACTTTTCTTAAATAATGGCATTGTATAATGCCTCCTTGCTGCCCTTCTGCAGCTGTCTGATATTCTGCAGCAGTTCTGATGTACCGCGCATATGTATGATTATGCAGTACATCAGAGCTGTGGGTGGAAGCAACGGAGAAAGCAAGATTTCTGTTGCTTTTTACAAACTGTCTCGCTATGTTAAAGGAGTTTAACATAGCGAGATAGCTTTAAAAAAAGCAACGGAGAATCTCCGTTGCTTTTTTTAAAGCTGTCTCGCTATGTTAAACTCCTTTAACATAGCAAGACAGTGTCTAAACAGCAACGGAGATCTTGCGTTCTCCGTTGCTGTAAAAAAAAACTTATACTAATGGAAAAAGTCCGAGCGACCGGGCCTTTTTCCATTAGTATAAGTCTGATTTACAACATGCACACTGACCAATCAGCATGTACGTTTTGGAATATTAATGGGGGGTCATTGTATAATAGCAGCATTCTGTCTATTTAGACTACTGGGTAAATGCAAAGCAATCTCTTGCAGCCATTCTCCTAACTACTCTAAATGCAGCATGAAATTCTGAGACAATGGCAACGACAACTTAGTAAGCTTATGCTTTGCTTGCTTACACCATTCATTTTAGTGAACATCTTACATTTTTTCTAGCAAGAAAGTTTTACGAGTGCAAAAGAAATAGGAAGGAGCAATATTCTTGTTCTTGTGAGAGTTAGTAGAGAGTTATTGAACACTAATGTGGTTTATGTCAGTACTTCACTGCCAACATTTCACCTCTTACTCACTGATCACTTGCATTCATAATCCACTAATCCATTTAATTTAAAGATTCAGGTGTGAGCTACATCTAATCAAAACATGCTCATCCATTTCATGCTAAGAGTCAGGTTATGAGTTATATATAACCATAACAGGTTATGAGTTATATATAACCATAAATTACCCATCCATTTGTTATAAAGAGCCAGATTATGAGTTACATCTAACATACTCAACCATTTAATATAAAGATTCAGGTTATGAGCGGGGATGACATCTCTCTTAAATAATTATATTTAGAAGAAACACTCGAAGGTATGGATGCAATTCACTAAATTTCAAAATGCCCACTATTCTTTTTTAATAGCAAAAGGCTTATAAAATACATGCTATTTTCTGTGGTTGTTCATCCATTTTAAGGCTGTTGTATACCCTGTTTTTTAAATGACCTCTAAACATACAAGCAGTACAGACATCCTTTTTCACAAACTAGTATCATTGAATGTGTTTTAAAATGAAGTGCTCCACACAGGAGAAATAAACACCAAAGGCTATGTGGAATTATAACTAAACGTTTATAAAGCATAACTAATTACTATAGCAGCATCTCACATTTTATGAATGGTCTTAGAAACAAACTAAGCTTTAGTGTAAAGCAGCTAGACACTACATTAGCAGCCCTGTAAATCATTGTAAACTGCCTTGTGTATCTTATGATATTGGGACATTGTTAGAACTTCTATATGTAAAAGCTGCATAAGCCATACTCTTGACCTTATACGCTTTGCACCTTTTATTGTAGTTATCTATCTAGGTACAGGATCTGGTTCAGAGTCCCCTTTCTTCCATTACTGAAGTAACTGGGAAGATACAGTTATTGATATAAAAATTAATAAAAATATAAAGTTACTAATGAATACACAATGTTAATAGTGTATGTCCACCTGTATGCAGTCCTAATTACACCAATTAGTGAGTACAACACCCCTTTCAGGAATACCACATTCAGGATATACTACTCTTAGACATGTTAAACAACTGGAAAGTCCAAGAGGTTCCTAACCAAGAAGATTGTTAGCCTAAATTCCCTGAGCTACATGGAAAGGCTTGCAGCATTGTCACTTTTCCTGGTTTCTTGAAGGCTCTTGCAGACTGATCTGTGCCTTGGTTTCTACACCACTAGGAACACCATCCTCCTCCATCTCCTGCATCTTTACAAATCAAGGATCTCCACTAGTACTAGAATTAAGGAATTAAATCTCCACCAGCACATAAATAAAATTCAATGGAGAGACAAATTGACTGACCTACATTTACACCACCTCTGAAAAAGACCTGCCCTGCAAGTTGAAGAAAGTAACACATAGTATCCTTCAGATTAAACCAAGATGATTAGTTGAATAACCACAAGTTTATTCCAGGACTGACCTGCTCTGACCTTTTTGAGAAGGGAGCACAGCATGAGGACTGGTATTGGCAAGGCATGCATGTGTCTTGTGCCTCAGTTGCCTTGCATTTCCTATAATCCCCTGATCCTATAAGTGTTGACAAGATAAGATACAAGAACTAGATTCATATTTGATACACCATAGTAGCTAACATGTTGTACCTACTACTGTTAGTTATGCATACAAAGTACCTAACAAGCTATACCTACTACTACTAGTTATGTATACTTAGTACTTAACATGCTGTATATACTACTAGTAATGTATACTAATTGCCTAGCATATTGTATCTACTATTACTAGTTATGTATACTAAGTACCTAAATGTTGTATCTACTACTACTAGTTACGTATAAGTACCTAAAATGTATCTACTACTAGTAGTCATGTATACTAAGTACCTAACATGTTGTACATACTACTACTAGTTATGTATACTAAGTACCTAACATGTTGTACATACTACTACTAGTTATGTATACTAAGTACCTAACATGTTGTACATACTACTACTAGTTATGTATACTAAGTACCTAACATGTTGTACATACTACTACTAGTTATGTATACTAAGTACCTAACATGTTGTACATACTACTACTAGTTATGTATACTAAGTACCTAACATGTTGTACATACTACTACTAGTTATGTATACTAAGTACCTAACATGTTGTACATACTACTACTAGTTATGTATACTAAGTAGCTAACATGTTGTACATACTACTACTAGTTATGTATACTAAGTACCTAACATGTTGTACATACTACTACTAGTTATGTATACTAAGTACCTAACATATTGTATCTACTATTATTGGTTATGTATAGTAAGTACCTAACATGATGCACCTACTACTACTAGTTATGTATACTAAGTACCTAACATGTTGTACATACTACTACTAGTTATGTATACTAAGTACCTAACATGTTGTACATACTACTACTAGTTATGTATACTAAGTACCTAACATGTTGTACATACTACTACTAGTTATGTATACTAAGTACCTAACATGTTGTACATACTACTACTAGTTATGTATACTAAGTAGCTAACATGTTGTACATACTACTACTAGTTATGTATACTAAGTACCTAACATGTTGTACATACTACTACTAGTTATGTATACTAAGTACCTAACATATTGTATCTACTATTATTGGTTATGTATAGTAAGTACCTAACATGATGCACCTACTACTACTAGTTATGTATACTACGTACCTAACATGTTGTATCTACTACTATTGGGTGTGTATAATACACCAGTGTGAGACTGATTATAGAGAATGAAGTGAGGGGTATACTTTTAACTTCTACAAATATTCCCTAGGGATACTGTTACATAACTATACCCTACTAGTATTACGTGAGTATGTCAAACTAAAATCACATAAGTAAGCATTATTACTACTATTCCATCAGTATGCTCTAATACTATTATTTCAGAATGCCTCACTGTTTATACCCTATCACTATTACATCAGTATGTCTTATTGGTATAGGTATGGCCTACTGTCCTACTGCTATTACATCAGTATTCTCTGTATCATCACAAAAGCATGCCATACAATTCTTATATCAGGGTGCTCCACTACTGTTACATCAGTATTCTTTATGATTAAATCTGCATATCCTACTATCCTACATTACTAGGCCCTAATGTCTAAGTTTGCTGCGTAAAACTCTCCCACTTCGGATTGCAAAGTATGTAGTCAATCTGATTCTAGTGTTGACTATGGTGATATATGTGTGTAAAGCTGTCTCTTAGGCTGTAGAAAAAGAGTGCTTGCTATGACCAGTGAATTATCTTGGCAGAACTATACTAGTCTATATGCTGCTTAATTTCACAATCCAGGGCCAGACTTGCCAATTACTCCAGTTTCACTCTGACTATGAACTTTAGAATTCCATCCATCTTTACCGAATATGACATTTTTGTTGATGTAATTTCCAGAAGTTGCTGCTGATCCTCAATTTCTCCGTTCCCATGGCAAAGAGAGAAAAAGATCTGACTGCACCCACATGACCAGTATTTAATTAGTGGCATGGGTGCAGCAGGGGATGGGATGGGATAGGAATGATGCGAATAAGTGGGCATTGTTTGCTCTCCCATCCTGGGAGAGAAGGGAGGTGGCTCTTGTTTGCCAGTTGGGTGACACTTAGTGGGAGCGATGGGTGTTACACCCATGGAAATGAGCCTTTGGAGCACATCCTTCTAAACAGTGTGGTACATAGCAATCCAAGAAGTAGTGTGTGTGTGTGTGTGTGTGTGTGTGTGTGTGTGTGTGTGTGTGTGTGTGTGTGCATGTGTGCGTGTGTGTGTGTGTGTGTGTGTGTGTGTGTGTGTGTGTGTGTGTGTGTATGTGTGAGGAGGCACAGACACATTCTTGAGGTCAGGCAACAATGTGGAGCTCAAGGGAGTTGTTGAAGAGAGAAAGCTCCAGGGTTATGCTCACTACTACTCAAGCTCTTATCACTGGAGGCATACGTGGGCTGGTTGCGCTTCCTGTAAGAAAGAAAGGGCCACATGGCTCTCACCCGGCCTGGAGATGTCCCTCTATCTCTCCCTCATGGAATGAATGGACTGGCTGGGTAATGGTATTGGGACCATTAGTCAGTGTTCAGCAGAAAATGGGAGAATAATGGTTACCTAACTTCTCTTCAGCCACGGCAGTTGGAGCTTGAACCTGCGTCACTGTAATATTGAATGTCTTGCCTTGGAGTCTGATTAAGATCATTCTGTTTTATTTATTTACTATATGTTCAGCGGGTAATTGGACAGGTCTGTTGACCTTTTTCCATCACAACCCAAGCTCAAAGAGCAGAAAATACACCCTAGACCTTCAATTAACAATATTGTATACAGAATGAGTACACAGCAAAATTCAGAACATAGTAAGATTGAATGCAGATAGAGTAACATAAAAATATCTAGTCAGAGTGCATTGAAAAAAGATATATACAAAATGCAAGCTGGGACATGCATAAAATACAGTGCAATTATACATATAATACATAAACACCTATATACATGTGAAACATTTACATATAAGATGCCACATTAAGTGGCTGAGGAAAGTTTACTAAATGTATTCTAGTATTCTTGATATTGGATGATAATTTACCTAACCATTGTCGTGGTAGCAGTTGCAGGTAGGTTCACTAAAGATATGGGCAGGATTCACGATGGCTTGCATGGAGTCTAAGAGTCGTGTAACACTCCATGCAGCCATCGCGATCCAGGAACAGCCCGAAATCCCGTGTAAGAGACCAGCTAAAACGTCTCTTACACGGGCAGGGTGTGGATATGCTAATTACCTCACTTGCAGCCGAAAGGCATGCAAATGAGGTAGATTAGCAATCCACGAAGCTGAAACCAGCCCTTGTAAGAGTCGTGTTAGGTGCAGAAATGTACTCAGTTGACAACTGGGTACGTTTCTGCAAATAACACAATGGAGCCATGACAGCTTCAAATAAAGTGTGCATATGTATCAGGCAGCATGCCAATGGCCAAATATGTGGCCATTGGCACTGTAACCCGATGCAAACATGAAATAAAATAATTTTATTTTTTCAGCAATCGGCGAGGTTTAAACGCAACGCAGCCCCGCGCAAACGGGCTGCGCTAAATAAGACATAAAAATAAAGGTTTGAAACCCACAAATATGGGTTTTATGCAATGCATGGATTTGCAATGCAGGGACTAGCAGACCGAAAACAACATGGCCACCGTTTAGTGGTTGCTAAGGGGGGAAGCTGAGTGTAAGACACGTAACTAAGCATCAGTAGGCAATCCTATGTAAATGAGTGGTAGGATAGTGAATCACACTGTCACATAGCAAATGAGCACATTCCGTGTAGTGTAAGAGTTACATAAGGGGGAGTAACAGAGTAGGAGATAAGTGACATCACAGGGGGGAATGTCAGAAAGAAATCAAGCTCATTGGAGCAAAGTGGTATGTGAAAGATGTCAGTCACACAGCATAGAAAGAGGAGTGTCAACAGATAAGCATGGGAAAGTCAAGAAATGGAAGGTGTACACTGTGGCCAACACCAACGTTTCTTGCTGTGCTTGCATGCACGCGTGTGCGCGCTGGGAGGTGCGAGTAAGACAGAGTGCATGCTTGTAAGGCAGAGTAAGCATGTAGGAGCCTGTTTAAAGATCTGTAAACCTGTTTGCGCTGGTGTGCGCACGTTTTAACCCGAATAAGCAGATTCTAGTCCGTGTAAGCATGTGTGCGCGCGTGGTAGCCACTGTGAGCGTGTTTTCGCTGGTATGCGCGCTGCTCCCCCCTGAGGAAACAGAGAGGAAAAAGGAAGCAGAAGAAATAGTAGGAAGCTAGCAGGGAATACTGGTAGAGCTAGCAGGTGAAAACAATTAGAAGCAGGCAATTACACAGGCAGAATACTAGCCCAGCCCAGCACTTAAAACACTGCAAACAGCATTGCAGTATGTTTCTCTCAAGAGACACTGCAAGACAGGAGTAAGCTAGTAGAAGTGAAAACTGAAAAAGCTGCACTCAGACCAAACATGCTAGGGGCTGCCATAGCTGTTATAAGGAGACATAGGAGACTTGCTGAGGGTGGTGACAATGCAAATGCTGCCAGACAACCCACAGTGAGGAGACGGAGAAGAGTGTACAGGCCCAGGGTCACCTACCAGGGGTTACATGAGCTGGAGATAGTGGAGCGCTATAGAGTGGACAGAGACCTTCTGCAGCAAATTGTTGAGCTGTGCAGGCCACGCCTCACACAGAGAACCAACAGAGGGGAACCCATCCCAGTGGAAACCAAGGTATGTGTTGGCCTAAGAATACTAGCAACAGGTACCTTCCAGAGACCAATTGGTGATATGATGGGGATATCACAGGCATCAGCCTCCAGAGTACTGCACCAGTTCCTGGATGCCATGTCAGCACATGTCGGTGAGCATGTATATTTCCCCAATTCCCGTGAGGTATTGGCCAGCAATATGCGTCTCTTCCATCAAATAGCAGAATACCCTGAGGTAGTGGGTGCAATAGACTGCATGCACATACGTATCAAAGCACCAGCCGGTGAGCGGGGTAGAGCCTACATTAACCGCAAGGGCTTCCCCTCCATCAACTGCCAGGTCGTATGTGATGCCCAGGGCATAATAATGAATGTGTGTGCTGGCTGGCCTGGGAGCTACCCTGATTCCCATATCTGGCATTTGACGCAGCTGTACCAGACATTTGCCAATGGGGACATCCCACATGGTCACCTAGTGGGGGATGCTGGATATGCACTGGAGCCGTGGCTGATGACACCCATCAGAAACGCACACACACCTGAACAAGAACGCCATAATGAGGCACACGCACAAACACGAAATGTAATAGAGCGTGTATTTGGGCTGCTCAAGTCATGGTTCCGGTGCCTGGACACATCTGGTGGAGCCTTGCAGTACTCACCAACTACATGTACCCAAATTGTCATGGTATGTGCTATGCTACCTAATATGATTCTGCGAAAACAGCTGCGGCAGGACCAGCATAGGGCCGGGACAAACAGCCCCCCACCATTGCCAAGGCCATCACAGGCAGAGCGTGACTCGGAGGAGGAACAACCTGAGCCTGCCCCAGTAGGCAGAAGGAGGCGTGCCCAGTATGCCCTAGCCTTGGCAAAGAGGCAACACATAGCACATACACTGGCTCAGTAGGAACCCTGGGAATGATACCCCTCTCTGACTCACTCATATAGTAACAGGGATGCCTAACATGACACAACCTGCTCTCAAACATGTACAGGGAGTGTAGTATGTGCATCCGACAGAGGCAGCCCTGCAGCACCACCTGAGGCATGATTGCCATGTGTTAAGCAATGTAACACCATCTAGTATATGCAAACATGAAGACCCTGCCTAACATCTCACCCTCACCAAGCATGATGCCACACTATGAAGACAACAAGATCAAGTACAATAATTGGCTGAAGTATTGCTGTTAGCTAGGGGGAACAAATGGCTGACAGCCTGGGATGACATGCTGAGCAAGACATGATGCCCCACCTGCTAGGGATGGCATGCACCCAGCACACCTGGCTGTGTGGATACTGGCAAAGGCTGTTGTCACCCCCACTGTGTCTTGAATAGGTAAGGCTGGAAACACAAACCCACCACCATAGGTAGCACAAGGGATAACAACCTGGATGTAATGCTACCCAACGCCAGAAGTCTAACCTGCAAGGTGCATGCAGACCAAACCCACCACAGCATGGAGAATGGTAATATCTGTTCTGTAACAGAAACCTGAGTCAAGGCCCAGAAGAGCACCCTAATACTACCAGGTTATGCCTCATACCATGCTCTACAGCTCCAAAACATGGAACACACTACAATAGGACTGTGGCTATCAGTAATTGTCAAGGATAACCACACACCCAGGTTGGTACCACAGCAAGAAGCAGCATGGACTATCCACTGGCAAGTAACAGTGGCTCAAACTGCGACCCTGTTTGCAGCCTGCTACAGACCACACTCACAAACCCAGGAACCCCAGCCAGCCTTCCGGAAGACACTGCAGAGTATGAATGTGTCAACAAATACCAAACAAGGCACACACAAAGTATGACATAGGTGGCAATCCATTATGTACGGAAGAAGTAATTAGGGACCTAGGGACACAAGTGGCTGGTAACCCATCATGTGACACTCACATTGCCAAGGTGGCCAGGAAGACCTGCTTATATTGCCCACCTTAATATGAAAGGATGCACATGTAGATCAAGAGAGGTCACTGTGCCCCCATACTCTTCCCTTATCAGGCCCATACGTGACAACAATGCCCCAGTTCGGATGTACCTTACCTTACACCTGCAGCAGTTAGAAAGACCCCAAATGTACCTCACCAAGAGGATAAAGGGTTCAAACATTTGTCATGTGCTGCCTGGCTGAAGAAACCACAGCCCAATTCACAAGCATACTGCCCAGTCAGAGGCAATGTATGCCTGATGTACAAGGCCATGTCCAATCCAGAATGAATGGACATGCTCCACTGCAGAAACCCCAAATCCAGCAGAGACACCACAGTGAGATATCTGAACCTCCACACATAGATAAATAGGATGTGCTGGAGGGACAGATCCATAATCCAGAGGCTCCTTACACTCTGGAACAGAATCCCAGTCCATGATAGGCTGAGCTCCACACTCATACTCAACAAGAGAAATCTGGTGAAGTGCATGGGAGATAGTAGGTGTACACTGGGGGCCATCCCTGTGTCACATCTAGTAAAGTAAACCCTAAATGGGCATAATATGCACATTGCAAGGGGTGTCGAAACTCACACACAGTCTGTCCATGCTCAAACATGGCCAGGGCAGATAGCCTAGTATGAACCTATGAACCTATGATGATACAAATTGTGCAGGACACAAAGGATTATCACACAGCTGTCCTAACTGATGGTAGGGACCATGGTGATAATCCACAGATATGCTCTGCAGTACTCAAATATCACAAACAATACACCAAACCCACACACATTGCCAACATCCAACCTAACAGATTCTTTTCAAACTCCCCACCAGCACCATACTGCCAAATATCTATCCCAGCAGAGTGCTGGCCCCCTGACATTGCAGATGCTGAGGTAACAGCCAGCATCTACAAAGCACACCACACAGCATCAATGGTACCAGATGGTGTCCTGGGTTGTGTCCAACAAGTACTGTAAGAAGAATGGAACACCAAATAGCACTACTGTGCACTCACAGTCTTACCACAGGATATGTACCCAAAGAGCAGTGTACAGCAACAGTGGTCCCTCACCACAAAGGTGGTGCCTGAATGGATACTGCAAACTATCACCCCTCAACCCTGACTATGTAGGTTGGCAAAGTAATGGAGAGGATGATCATGGATCCCAGGAATAATGAGATTGGGTACCTACAGACATTGGACCCTACCCAGTGTGGCTGTCATAGGGCAGATCCTGCCCCTTAAACATGTCTGACTCATGTGAAACGTGCACCAAGCCCATTGATATGGGGAATGTTGATCACACAGCCTATCTGGACCTTGCTAAACACTTCCATACAATACCCTAGTTGGTCAGTACAGATAAGCTCACCAGCCTAACTATAAACCCCTATCCAAGTAGATGGGTGGCAAACCAGCTCAGGACAGAACTGACCTGGTCAGACATGCTGCAGCCATGTCAGACTGCAAACCAGGTACAACTGGCATCCCACAAGGCATGGTCCTGGGACCTCTCTTGTATGCTATATATGTCACATAGGTACAGGCCAACATGGAAGGACTCTGTCTGAACAGGTTCGCAGAAGACTACAAACTGCCCACCATATCAGACCCTCCAGCTGACACAAGCATCCTACAAAAGGCACACATAGAAACAGACAAGTGGTGCCACAGCCATGTCAATAAGCTAAATGCAGAATAGTGTATAGTCATCCCCTGTGGAAACACAGTACATGGCCAGAAATTACCACATAGGTGTTAACCCAGTAAGTACATCAGGAGCAATAAGAGACCTGGGGATACCAGGTGATAGATATCCTGCATGTGACAACCATGTGTCTGTAGTGGTTACAGAAACATACCATATACCCACCTAATCATGAAGGTAAGCACAGCTAGGTCAGGGTAGGTCAATGTGCCTCTCCAGTCATCCATCAACAGCCTCACAATTGCGTACAATGGCCCTTGAGGGATGTACCTTAGCAGACACCTGCATCAACTGGAAAGACCCCACAAATACCCCACCAGGAGGATCACAGAGCTGTAACAGATGCAATGTGTCACCTGATTAAACAAACTGCAGCTCCACACAGTGCCATACTGCCTGGCTAGAGGTGATCTGTGCCTGATGTATAAAGCCATGACCAAGCTGGTATCAATGGACATTTGGCACCATGTAAAATCTGAATGCTGGTGACCTATGCAGATGACAGGCCTGAACCCCAGCACAGACATAAACAGGACATGCTGTACCAATTGGTCCATAACCCAGAAGCTCACTCCACTCATGACTAAACTCCCAGTACAGGTTATCCAGGGAGTCCCTCATTGACTGTCATCCAGAGGAATCATGATGACTGGATGGGAGATGGTAGGTGTACCCTGGATATCACCTGTATGTCACGGGTAGACAGAGGCACAGCACACTAACCTTGACATATGTCATGGCAAACACCAGTAAATGTGTGTTGAAGAACAAACACTCTCTGACTAGCATTACAAATGGCCTAGGGCTCATGGCCATTGTTTGTCACTGTCCACACAAGTTGTGGAATACATTAACAATGTCGGATAATCATGTTCTATGCTGTCCATATCTGAACAAAATGCAACATGGTCATATCTGCACAACTGGCCCTAAACCAGTCTGGTGTGCTCACTATAAATATTACAAGCAGTGATAGGACTGAAACCGATGATACTGTCCACCACAGTGAAAGTACTGAACCAGTACACTATACGACAATACAGTTTGGTCAGTATGAAAGGATGTTGACAACTGTATGCAAACTATCCCATGGCAACCCTGCAGGCACAGCATAATGCCTGTTAGGTTCAGACACAAAGCAGTTGGGCAGTAAGAACACAACCTGATGTCCAACACTCAACTGTACATGTGAAATATAGATGAAGTCCACACACAAACACAAATGTGGTGGACCACAGATCCCAACATAAGGAAAGTTCACACTGGGCATGCTCGCACACTTAGATAAATGAGACGTGTCACTCAAGAAGCCATAGAAACTGTGAACTGGGCATGCTCACACACTTAGGCCATGTCACAGTTCAGCAGTTGCACACACATATCTGGCATTTGTATGTGTTAACACAGGAACCTCCCACAATACAGAAATCTGCCCAGTGCACACAGTGAAATTACAACAGAGACATAAGTAAAGTACTGGATCCCACTCATATGCAAACATCTGCCACAGTACACAAGTTGTTCATAGAGATAGGGAAAGCTATGGCAATAAAGACCCACAAACAGTATATGAGCAACAGATACTTGCATCTTACAGGTAAACATATGGCCGTAGAGTGCAATACTAGGCTGTTGTCCCTAGGGAATACAGAAGGCTATCCACAGTGTATTTGGCGTCTGCCTCCACAGTACAGTAGGCCACTGTGCCTGTGCAAAGTTAATGCATTGATATGCTCTCCCCCGTACTGATGGATAGTAACAGATGTACATACCTCTTCATACATAATGATGTCAGCACACTATACATATGTCAGGAGCACAAATGATACCCAGTAATTTGAATAGCACACTCAGCTACTGTGTCTCCCACAAGTGTCATAATATAGTTAGGTAGGGGTTTGAATCCTGCAAGTGCTCAGTGTGTGGGGGAGTAGTGCGTGTGCAATTCCATGTGTAAGAGAAATGTCCCTTTTGGCAACTAGTAAAACACAACACATGCTGCATATTCCACTGTCTAAACACTGATGATGTCAGCACCCTATAAGTACAGCAGGAGAAAACAAGCTTCCCAGTAATGCAAATAGCGCGCTCTGCTACTGCGTCTCTCACAAGTGTCATAACATAGTTAGCTAGGGGTTTGAATCCTGCAAGTGCTCAGTATATGTGTGGGGGAGTAGTGTGTGCAATTCCATGTGTAAGAGAAATGTCCCTTTTGGCAACTAGTACAACACAACACATGCTGCATATTCCACTGTCTAAACACTGATGATGTCAGCACCCTATAAGTACAGCAGGAGAAAGCAAGCCTCCCAATAATGCAAATAGCGTGCTCTGCTACTGCGTCTCTCACAAGTGTCATAACATAGTTAGGTAGGGGTTTGAATCCTGCAAGTGCTCAGTATATGTGTGGGGGAGTAGTGTGTGTGCAATTCCATGTGTAAGAGAAATGTCCCTTTTGGCAACTAGTACAACACAACACATGCTGCATATTCCACTGTCTAAACACTGATGATGTCAGCACCCTATAAGTACAGCAGGAGAAAACAAGCCTCCCAGTAATGCAAATAGCGCGTTCTGCTACTGCGTTTCTCACAAGTGTCATAACATAGTTAGGTAGGGGTTTGAATCCTGCAAGTGCTCAGTGTGTGTGTGAATGTGTGTGGGGGAGTAGTGTGTGTGCAATTCCATGTGTAAGAGAAATGTCCCTGGTAACAAGTTGTTCCATAGCAATGCAGGGAATGAATGCTAGGAACCTTTCAGCTAGGGTCTTGGAGCTAGAGTAATGCTCACACTCCATGTTTGGGTAGTTGCAGTCCACCCATGTAATGGTGTTTGTAGAGACCGTCATATTCCCAGTGTTGTCAGGAAGGCCAAGTGGCTTTCCTGGATATGGGAGGGTGGTGTGTGCCAGGCTATGAACCTGAAGGCAGTCTAACCCACTGTTAGTTGCACATGGATAGGCTCTGATGCTTTGTGCTGTACCACCAACCTGGGGGTGTGTGTATCTGAGGTGCCTTTGGATACATCCCCCCTGTTCTGATTTGGTGCATGTGTAGGGGATGACAAGCATGGTATGAGGTATGACCTGGCAGTGATGGGGTGCACCTGGGAGCCTTGTACGAGGAGTCTGTTACTGCACGGATATTGCAGTTCCCCATGCTAAGGACAGTTTCCACTACATGCATCTTGAGGTTTACACTGCTGGTGTTGAGTAGCATTACTATTAGTGTCCTATCCCGTGTGATACCTGTGTAGGTGGCTATGTAATGTCAGCCTTGCATACAAAGGTACTATGTGTGTAGCAAGAGCCTCTGCCAATATACAACGGCCCATGGGTGACAGGTGCAAGCTGTCCCTAGCAAAGCAACGTGGCTTGTCAGGCATGTAATCCCACGCTGACAGGCATTGGATCCCCTTTGAATGTCACCGAAACATATGGTAATTGTAGAAACTGATCATCCTGTCTACATATTGTGGCAGCATTCTTGGTGAGGGTAAGATGCTACTCAAGGTCAGGGTCATACCAGCCTGTGCCACAAGCTCAGTGAGCCCCTCTTTGTCCCCTAACATGTAGTCCAGGGAGGTGCGTCACAGGTCATACACACTGGCACAGACAATGACTGAGTCATATTTGTACATGCCTTGGAGTGACCTGCATGCTTGTGTTATGTGGTGGATCATAGTGCCCGACGGGCATCTCAGCATGACCCTCACCTTGTTCAGCCTGGTGAGCAGGACCTCAGTGTACCTGACGATAGAGGTACCTATTACAACTGTAGCAGGTGTGTTGTTAAGCCTTATGGGCTGTGACTGTTTGGCACACAGGCTTTGTGAGCTATGTGTTGCACGTGCTCTGCTCTGGCATAACGTTTGCTTGTGTGTCTGCTTTGCAGGTGTCAGCTGCTCAGGCAGGATGCTATTCTGAGAGTCCAAGAATGTACCTGTGTGTTTCTGTGTTTGGATTGCTGTCGTGGCAGGTCTATGTGAGACTGGTATTGTATTCACTGTAGTATCCCACTCCACCTGACAGGGTATGCCAGTACTGAGTTAAGAGAGCTTAGCTCCCAGTTTGGCTATGTGGTTGCATCTCTCACATGTGTTGTAAGTGTATGGGAAGGGGAGAGGGTTGTCTGTGTACATGAGGCAGCTGTAACATTGCCACATGACTCACAGATTCACCAACTGGACCAGAGAGTAGATTGACAGGTGACCTTCGCACATGCTACCATAGCATTGTGAATCCCATACTAATTAACGACACATAGGGCCAATGGGGAACAAGGTACTCAAGGTGAGTATGTGAGGGTGTAGTGCTCCTGATTTGTTAGTGCTGGCATATATAAATGCTGTCTTGAGCAAATGCGAGGTAAGTCATATGCAATGTGTTACAGGCAACTTACATGCAAACAGGACAAACAGTGACGTTCTGTCAAGTGAGACATGGACATCAGTACAGTAAGCAATACAGATGTCACCAGGGATCCACAGAGGCGCTGTAAATCTGCTTTGCAGGTGGAATCAGTGTTTCAGGGACATAACAAGCAAACATGCATACAAACAAAGCTACAGTCAGCAGGCCTGTATGTAGACTATGCTACAACAAACAAGGTGTACGACTTCCAGTAGGTAACAGTGCATATATGCAGGCACTATAAGCCTGTACCCAGACATTCAGGGGTCAGACGGGCTGGGTCCAGCCCCACCCCCCACAAGTGTGCAGACCATGTACCTTCGTAATGTAGAATAACTGGCCTGAAACCCAAGTGCTCATACGTGTAATAATACACATTTTGAATAACAGACACGGAGCCCTCACTCAGCAGTTCCAGACTTAGTAGGATGTATGCTACCTGTCCTGGCACCACAGTATCCTTGACATGTATGGAGACTCTCCCTCCTGTCATAGTTAGTTCTGTGTTTTGGGGCTGTCATGCATGGTATGAGGTGTGACCTTGTAGTGCTAGTGTGCTCTTGTGAGTCTTGAACCTGATGTGTATTACTGCACAGATATCAACATCCTCAAACATCCTCATTGCAGAGTCGAGTGTGGACAGCATGCAACTTGCAGTTGACATGACCATCATTGAGTATCAATATGTACATTTTCGTATCCCCTGTGCTACCTATGTAGGTGGCCATCTCTTGACAGCCTCACCACCAGTATGCAAAGATGTGCAGACAGTACACTATGGTAATTACTATGGGTGTACAAAACAATACAATGACATTCATACTGTAACTGCATCAGGCATGCTGGGATATACCCACAATGATATCATTACACTGTACTGTTGTCAACATTATACTATTACTACCCTTCTATGTAGTCACCCTGTGCATCAGCACCATGTTAACCTGTTCCTGCACTGATGTTACAGATTGCAGGAGGTGGCACAGTTTCATCATATGCACAGGATGTGTACTTGGTATGCCTGAGTCTGCCACTGATACAACCAATTGACATGTCTGTGTGTGTGTGGTGGTGAGGGACAGCAGTACAAGATGGGGCAATGTTGATGCAGTGTGTGCATGCATGCGGTAGCCCTAGGTGTTATCAATTTGCATGTGTGTTTGCATGCACACAGTCCCACCTCATGGCTGCCATATACAGGTGTTTGTGGACAGCCACAGACTGTACCTGCCAGGTCATACAGATCACTGTCTCTGGCCATGGACACGGTACCTGTGCCTGGCAGGGGTGCTACGGACCGTATCAGGTCCTAAGCCAGACTGGGTACTGTCATCAGAAGCAGGTGGTTGGTGACTGGAGACAAGTCCCTGTTGCGACTGTCCAGAGCCACGTGCACGTGGTCTCCTGGGGCGGTCTGATGACAGCACAGACCCAGCATTGCTGGGGCTGCTGCTGGCACTATGGGAGCGGCCACGGGCCTGTTGTCGTCCGCGACGGCTGCCAGCTGCTGCTGTTGCTGGCATACGGCCACGTTGAAGCCTCAACCGTCCACCATTGCCCTGGCTCATGGACATGTAGTTGTGGAACAGATCTAATGTGTCCCCCCAACGTCTGTCAATGACCTCAGTGAAGTTACAGATGGCAGCCGCAACATCACGCATACTATCATTCATAGCTGTGCGACATGCTCTCAGCTCCCTCAGACCCTGTCTGGTGTACCGTTCCATACATGACTGTGCCTGCATTACAGCCCGAAACATAGCTGAGGTTGAAAGACCTCTGTGGGCACGTCTGACAGGGGTGGTACACCCACGGATGCTCCCACGAGAACCCCTGGATGTCTGTCTGTGTGGTACCATGTCAGGACCCTGGCCATGGCTGCTGTGTGGGGATGCCTGTGCCACCGATACCACATTACCCTGGTCAATGCCCACTGTATCCTGTCCATCACCTAGGGACATTGGTGACAAAGGATGTATTGGCAGGATGACTGTGCGCATTGATGGGGTCGACAGCTGTGTACTGTCAATTGGCTGACCAATGACAGACCCTGGCACACCTCCCTGTGCCATTACACAGGTATCATCATTATCACTATCCACGGCAGCTGATTCAGGTTCCCTGCTGCACAACACCAGAGCAGCACCAGAACCTGTGGGAGTAAGACAGGAAACACAGTTTACAATGTGTACACAATGTCACCACTGATACACACATGCACACAGGGCACATGCACACATTCACACATGCACACAGGGCACATGCACACATGCACACATGCACACAGGGCACATGCACACAGGGCACATGCACACATGCACACAGGGCACATGCACACATGCACACATGCACACATGCACACAGGACACATGCACACATGCACACAGGGCACATGCACACATGCACACATGCACACTCCTCAGTATATGAGATATCAACACACAGACACAAACACACCTGCAATCAAACACATAGCACTACTGCTTCAGCCTATTATTACTATTAGTATCAAGAGTATTGAAGGTATTGTTATTACACACTCACCAGCATGGATAGGCTGCCTTGCTGTTACACCAGAGGGACCTGCAGAAATGAGACATTTATTGTCAGTGGGCACAACTGTGCCATTGATACTGTGAGTATGATACAGTTCAGTAGTGCAACAGTTGGCTTCCACAGGTCTACTGCTGATATTGAGAATATCACTCTTGCACAATAATAACCAAGATTACAGCTACAAACCGAGGACACACCTCACACATGCATAAACTAACAGTGTACAGAACAGTCAACTATACACATGGCATGTTACCTGCATGCTCCGTGTCCTGCTGCTGGGTGGCTCCAGCCTCCATCATTACACATGTATGCTGCTGCTGTTGCTCTTGGGCTGGAGCCACAACACTTAGGAGTTGTCCCTCCAGTCTGGTGAGGGGGGGATGTCTAGCCACCCCACCACCTGTGGCAAGCTGCTGCCTGTGGATATCCGATGCACGATGATGGACATTTCTAATTAAATCACTGCAGTGATGACGTACCTGCTCATATGTCCGGTTATGTGTGCCTATGTCATTTACCCGACGGACCAGGTCTTGCCACAGTGCAGCCCTCTCCTGCTGGTTCTGGCTGGTGCGGGAAAAGAGTATTGTGAAATCCCGCACCAGGCTCTGGTGTATCTCTTCCTCCTCTGCAGCGGAGTACACAGGGTTTTGCTGGTGAACCATAGCCCTGAAAAGGAGAAGGAAAATATGTCAGCAATATCTGTCAGCAAACTATGGCACACATAATACACATAATACTCGACTGCAGTGATATAACTTAACCACCATATATAGCATCTGTCTGTCTATTGGGGAATACACATGTAAATGACCAGATATCAGTGCTCAGCCGACAACTGTGCAACAGTACCTGGCACACTCCATACGACAGACTAGTATACTGCAGCAGTCAACACACTGTTTCAAGTACAATACACAACCTCACACTGGGGGTTTGTATCAAGGTACTGTATGGGGAACATTATCAGCCCATGCACTGCATGCAATGCACATTACATATTTCACTGGTAATGCACACTACTCTTACTTGCCATAACCCTACCTACACCACAGTCACATACAGGGTAACACAGCACAACATATGGCAATGTAGTATGTGTTGATCGCAATACCTCACACATCTGTCTCTGGCCTCACACCAAGGACACACACTACCATGACAGACAGACAGTCATGGTGAGAAATCACACCAGTACATAACATGCACCCAGTCACTGGCACACTCATTCCACCTCACATATTTGGTTTGCAATGGGTTCATGGGTGTGCATTGTGTTTTAGGTAGGTAGTATGCTATTGGCCCTGGGCCTACAGCAGCATACTGTTATGCTACCCTGCCCCTTGTGGCACATGTGATATGATCGTACCTGCTCCTGTCAAACAGTTACACAGGGTGACTCATATGGCATATTACCTATCTGCATAACATTCAGCAGGGGTATGTCTGACATCTACTCATGGGGAGCTTTGCTTCTTAATTCTGTGTGGTTTACTCCAGGGTATGTCGTATCTGTGGGTAGGGACCTGTACCTCCACCATGTGCTCTATACTGCGGTGACAAGGACGACAGACATAGGTAATTTGGGTTGTAGATGTTGGAGGTGTTACCATGGTTGTTGGACAACTGTCATGGGTGTGACCTAACTATGTATATCCAGCAGTGGTAACCTCTATGTAGGTAGTCTGGTGCACTCTGTGGTCTTGTCAGTCACTCTGCATAGGTAATGTGTTTGAGTGTATTGACACAGTTACTTACGTATATCTGTGTCCTTCTCCATATCTGTAGCTGTCATGGGAGGTACATACCGTGTAGGACATTGTGGGGTGTAGAGGGGCACAGTGACCTACATGTCCATAGCTGACACACCATGTCTGCTGACACATTCCATGTACAGGTATTACAGGACTAGTGTGCCACTGTGCATTTCAATGGGGAGCCTATTGTACACTTGTTGCCCCTGTTCCCCCCTGACACATGCAGTGGTGGGCAGGCATGCACATATGTGGTGGTTACTGGTGTCAGTGTTTTGGAATGGGGTATGGTACTCCAGTATCCACACTGGTGTTCACTCCATGCCTTTGTCACCAGGCACCTGTTGCAATACATCTGCACACATGTGCCTCACTCAGTATATAAATATATATATATATATATATATATATATATATATATATATATATGTATATATATATATATATATATATATATATATATATATATATATATATATATATATATATATATATACACGTATAGATGTGGGGAGAGAGAGAGAGAGAGACACAGAGGGAGAGAGAGAGAGTGAGAGGGGGTGGGACAGAGAGAGAGAGATAGTCATATACAGACATATCTGTTGTCAGTCAGATCTGTCTGTATATGTATATGTATCTACATATATCTATATATGTATGTGTGTATTACATATATCTGTATGCACATATTCTATCAATCTCGATGTCTGTGCAGTAAGTGAAACCTGGTTCAAGGCTACTGAGAGCACACCAGCGGTACCAGGCTGTACCTCGTATCATGCTTTTTGGCTCCAAAACTCGGGCCAAGACAAAAAGGGAGGGGGAGTGTCCATATTTATCAAGGACACCCACACCTCCAGGTTAGTGGCAACACATGAAGCATCAGAGACCATCCAGGTGCAACTAACCATAGGCAAAACTGCTATACAACTGGTAGCATGTTACAGACCACCCTCCCAATCTCAGGAACCCCATTCAGCCTTCCTGAAGACATTGGAGGATATGAATGTCCCACAAAACACCATCATATTGGGAGACTTCAACTACCCTAACATACACTGGGTGCATTATTCTAGCCAAAACACCCTAGCCCAAAGGTTCCTGGAATTCATAAATTCAAATGCAATGGAACAGTTAGTCACCTCTCCCACAAGGGGAGATAATATACTAGACCTGATCATCACAAACATGGGAACAATGTGCTACACACCGGAAGTATACCCCTCACTAGTCACATCTGACCACAAACTAATCACCCTGGATATACATATCCCACCTCCACCCACAACACAAAAGACTACAGTGAGAAACCTCTCAAAAGCCGACTTTACACTTCTTAAAACTGAGTTGGTATCCTTTAAGCCCACTGGGCCAGTGGAAACCACATCCCACAATGCAGAATCCTTCACAAATGCTTTCTACGGACATCTCCAAGAATGCATGGATCATGCAATCCCAAATAAAACCAAGACCCTCTCCACCAAGAGCAGGCGTCCTGTCTGGTGGACGCCAGCCATGAACAAATTGTATAACAAAAGAAGGAAGCTACTGCACGACAGAGCAAAATCCCATAAAGATAAGGCATCTCTGATCAGCACTAGTAGAAAGCTATGTTCTCTCATACAAACATGCAAGGCCAACTTTGAGAGGAAAATCGCTATGGACACTAAAGATAACCACAAGGCCTTCTTCTGCTATGTTAGAAACCTGGGCGGAAACCCTCAGATATGTTCAGAGTTAGTTCACAGTGACAAAAACTACACTGAACACACAGATATTGCCAACATTCTGGAAGACAGGTTCAGTGCAAATTTCTCCCCTCCCTCACCCCCAAAAGAGGAATTACTTATCCCAGCTGAATGTAACCTCCCTGTCATCTCAGATGTCCAGCTGAGAACCGCCCTCAGCAAAGCTATAAACACAGCATCAATGGGACCCGACGGTATCCCGGGTTGCGTGCTACGTGAACTCCAAGAGGAGCTAAACCCGCACATAAAATGCTGTTTAACCATAGCCTTACTACAGCATATGAACCTGAACACTGGCATACAGCAACAGTAGTCCCACTCCACAAAGGAGGCACCTCTACAGACCCTGGTAACTACCGCCCCATAAGCTTAACCAGCCTGGTCTGCAAAGCTATGGAAAGACTCATTATGGAACTCATACACAGAGACATTGGGGACTTACAGACACTTGATCCCACCCAGTTAGGCTTTGTAAAGGGCAGATCCTGCCTTTTGAACCTGGTTGACCTTTTCAAAACAGTCACTACAGTCCATACAGCGTACCTGGACTTGGCTAAAGCTTTCGACACA
This sequence comes from Protopterus annectens, assembly GCF_019279795.1. Taxonomy (NCBI): domain Eukaryota; kingdom Metazoa; phylum Chordata; order Ceratodontiformes; family Protopteridae; genus Protopterus; species Protopterus annectens. The sequence continues at coordinate 1,436,056,697 of NC_056746.1, read as the reverse complement.
ATACCCCACTATGGCATCATAGACAAGCTCAACAGCTTAAATGTAAATCCATATGTCACAAGATGGGTTGCAAACCGGCTAAAGGATAGAAACCATAAAGTCAAAATCGCTGGTGCCATGTCAGACTCAGAGCCAGTCACAAGTGGTGTCCCACAGGGCTCTGTCCTGGGACCCCTCATGTTCGGCATTTATTTCTCAGATGTGGAAGCAAACATGGGAGTGTAGTGGCTGACAAAGTTCAAAGATGACTGCATACTAGGTGCCATAGTCGATACACCAGCTGACACATACATCCTACAGAAAGGCCTCACTGAAACGAACAACTGGTGCCGGAGTCATGGCCTTAAACTGAATGCCAAATAATGTATAGTCATCCCCTTTGGGAAAAACAAAGTGCACACATATTATCACATAGACAGTAACCCACTGAGTACAGACAAAGTAATCAGAGACCTGGGGACACAAATCGATACTGACCTCTCATTTGACACCCACGTTGCCAAAGTGGTTGGAAAGACTTCCTACCTTGCCCACCTTATCATGAAGGGATTCACATCCAGATCAAAGGAGGTCATTGCACCCCTATACTCCTCCCTTATCAGGCCCATGAATGTGTACTATGCCCCATTTGGTATGTACCTCACCTGGCACTTGCAACAGCTAGGGAGACCCCATAAGTACCTCACCAAGAGGATCAAGGGTCTCCAACAAATGTCATATGCTGCCAGACTAAAGAAACTCCAGCTCTATTCCGTAGCATACTGCCTACTTAGAGGTGATCTGTGCCTGACGTACAAGGCCCTGTCCAATCAGGAATTGATGGACAAGTTCCACCTCGTAAAATCCAAATCCATCAGAACCACAAGAGCTAAAGATTTAAACCTCAGCACAAATATGAATAGGACATGCTGTAGGGACAGATTCATAACTCAGAGGCTTCCCATACTCTGGAACAGAATCCCAGTTCATGTTAGGCAGAGCCCCTCACTGACTCTCTTCATGTGAATTCTTGACGAGTGGATGGGAGATCATAGGTTTACACCAGGGGTCATCTCTGTGTCACTACTAGACAGAGGCACAGTAAACTAATTCTATTATGTAAGGGGGTCTTCACTGTGTCACTACTAGACAGAGGCACAGTTTTCTAAATCTCTTCTGTACACTGTATGCAGATAGCCTAGTACTAAACTATGACACTGTGAAACTATATATGTCTATGTATTTCTACATTCCTCTCTATCTATGTATGCATATATGCATATTTTATATATATATATATATATATATATATATATATATATATATATATATATATACATACATATCTCGATATACATACATATACACATGATAGACATATATATACTCCTTTTTAGTTCCACATATGTATACACACAGTAACGTACTGATGAACATCCATTACTGTACAACCTACTTGTACATTGCACTACAACCTACATTGCTATGTGCACATAGCTACCTTCACATACATATGTATGTAGAGCCTTCAGTGACAGTTGCAATATGTCCCCGGCCCTATGCACATCTTCATATACATAGATACAGACCAATAACACATATGGAGGGTTCACAGTATGTAGACTATTATAGTAGTACTTTACATTACCTGTGTTTGTTGCAGCTGTTTGCGTAGGCTTTCAGTTAGTTGGCCTGCTGTCAACCTGTTTGTTTTGTTGTTACTTTTTTTTAAATTTTTTTATTTCTTTCTTTCTCTTTCTCTTTCTCTTTCTCTTTCTCTTTCTCTTTCTCTCTTTCTCTTTCTCTTTCTCTTTCTCTCTCTCTCTCTGTCTCTACCTCCAGAGGGTGCAATGAAAGTATTGCATTTGTGGACTGGGAGTACAGGATGCTTTTGTAGGTATCTGCACATGTCCATGTGATGGCCTCTGCACCAATTGTTAGCCAGCATTTACTAATTGCATGCATCCTGTTGTGTAGTGATTGCAGTTCTCACTGTGATTTCAGGACAGTGCTATAAAAAGGTCTGTTAGGTAGGCGTAGCCCTTTCAGATTATCAGGGTGGGGACCATGCTGGTTTGCTGTGGACACTGTTCTGTGAGTGTAAGGGTTGGTATGTCTCTCATATTTCAGGCTGTGTTGTAGACATTGCAATGCATGTTGTACTGTAAGCTGAGTATTCCTTCCTCCAGTTTCCTCTTCTCCGTGTGTATGTAAACTGACACCTACGACTAGTAATACTGTGTATATGGGTGTGTGTGCTTTCCTGTGGGAATTGTGGTGTAACTGGTATATAGCAGTTGCTCTTGCAATCTGTTGCTATGGCTTCAATATTTGCCCTTTACATTCACTCCTTGTATGCCTGCTAGGTGTCTTTCCTGTAATGTGTTTCTATGGCTTTCCTATTTTCCATTTACATTCACAGCTTGTAATGCTTGCTATATCTGTTTGGGCAGCAATTCCCTATGTGTTTGTTGTGGTAGGGTGTTACTGCATGCAGTGTGGTCTGGCCATGGTGTGGGCCTTGACACTTACAAGGGTATTTGATCATGCTGCTGAGCAGGCCTCAGATACTCTCAGGTGCATATTTTATCAGCCTCATGGAATGGTACATATCAGTGGGATACTCCAATGAAATATTCTGATATTCTGCAGTTGTGACTGTGGGTTATTTCGAGCATATGTATTACTACACCATTTGTGACGTGCAAGTGGTGCATACTTTCAGTAATTCATAGTTACCATTGCATGTGTAATAACACCTTTCTGCCTACTGTTAGTACATTTCACAGGGTGTCAGTGGGGCACAGTTGACATTTGTTTTCACATCAGGGACATCCCTGTAACTCAGTCACAGTTGCTATGTCTGGGCTCTTAACTATTCAACTATGGCAGTATTTATCCTGCTCTGAGTATGTGTGTGGCTTGCCAGATGCTACTGTGACATTATTACCTACTAGCTACCAACTAGCATGGCTGTTTCTCTTCACACAGTACTATTTTACAAATCCAGTAGATTTGACAGTAAATATACATGACATGCTTTGTGTACTAGACATGCTATATTCCCTTTACATTAATTCCTACTATTTCATGATATATTTCTTTCAGCACAATGTTCTTGTATAGCAGTCATGGCTTAGTGGTAAGTCATGCAGACTAGTGTTTCCAAGGTCCTGGGTTCGAGACTGACAGAGGTATTTTTTTTTGCTGCTGAGAAAACTACAGGCCTTGTCATTCAGAGTGACTAAGGCACTTTTAAGCAGTTGTAAGCGGGTTAGCGCTGGTTTGCACGGAGGTCATGCATGCGCACTGCCGCTTAGCTTCACGCACACATGCTTAGCTAAGCGCACAGAAGCCACACCCACTTACTACTGCTTAAAAGTGCTTACTCTCGCACACACCCGCGCTATTTTCTTTTAAAGAAAAGAAAATGGGGAGATAGGAAAGTGTTGAAAAAGGGGGCACAAAGAGGGTAGGACAGTAGGAAAACAAGCTCGGGTTTTGCAGGAGGGATGTAGGAAAGGACCATAGCTGCCCATTTCTTAATCAGCAACAGCTGCGCATATGTTTGTAATTTGGTGTGAAATTTGAAACCTTCCACCCCTGAGAGAGGTGTGAGGACAACAATATTTGTTGTACAGCCAATTGTAATTGCCAGTTTACATGTCCAGCAGACATGTGTGCAAAATAGGCAGCTATGTATGGGACGTAATTTTTTTGTGGGTACAGAGTGCCCTTTTTTTTTTCAGGTGAGAGTGGTATGTCAGGTACAGGAAGTCGGTATAGCTGGGGAGGTAGGTAGGGGAGGTTAACAGACAAGACAAACAAGACGCATACAGGGGTGGTGTATGACACATGTGGGGGGGATACGCAATTGACGGGGACGGATGTTTGGATATCTCGAGCCCATGATCCCACAGATGGCAACAGTGGAACTGAGATCCCCACCCATGGGCAGTTGCCACTGTGCCTTCACTGCCCAGGACAGGGCTGTGCTGGGGGCTGTGTAGGATGGGCAGCAGGCACGCCCGTGAGTTGTGCCACCTGTGCCTCAAGCTGGCGTAGGGGCCCAAGCACAGCATGCCTGATCTCCCTACGCACCACAGTCCGGACACCACGGAAGGTGAGTGGATGTTCTCCTCCAGCCACGCTTGCAGAGGGGGGATGAGCCCCATCCCCTGCAGCGCTTCCACCCACAGGTGGCACAGGGCCACCGGAGGAGGGTCTGGCCTGGGCACTACTGCCAGGTGCACTCGCCAGCTGAAGTGGGAGAGGTGGGTCCGCTGGAACCCGCCTTCCCTGTCGTCCTATGTTTTGCATTATTTTATGACAGTTTGGGTTAGTAACGTACAATACCATTCACAATTAGTTGTAACAGCATGCATTAGTATTCCCATTAACCAAACACCCATAAATTCAAGCCATTGAACAGCAAGCATAACACATGCATAATTTGAACAACAATACACAATCCAACAACATGCAGGGTTGATTGATGGCAACAGGCCATCAGGTTTGGATGTATGAACAGGGCACATGCATCAATGTACATGCAAATATGTATGAACCAACAGGACAAATGTCCAGGGGAGTTAATTGTGAAGACACATACCCATTTCATGTGGAATGGATTATTTGTGGTTATAGGGTAGGGTGAAGAAATATTTCATTAACAACTTCAAATACCTATACATATGCTGTACATTTCTACTAGCTGCAGATATATACACACTACAGGTCTGACGTTGGGCATTTGCCGGGCCTCCTGGATCCAACGGTTCAGTTGGTCCTGCTTCCGTCTCTTCAGGTCCGCATGGTGGTGACAGACCTGTTCACCAGTCCTTGGTATTCCTGTGGCACTGGTGAGATCATGTGCCAACCGGTCCCATGCCTCAGCCCTATATGCTCCCCACAGGACCTGGCCCTGCATGAGTTGGGCCTCATGATCATGGACGAGGAGCCAAACCATATATTTGGACTCCTCAACGCCCCACCTCTGTGCTCGGAAGCAACTACCCTCTCCTACACCTGCCATCCTGACTGCAAATCGGTTCCACAATCAGTTATGCTGTGTATGCCTGCCTATGGGGCTTATATATGCCATTTTTCCTGCACTTATCTGTGATTGGCCATTTTGGAAATGTATCAGCTTCACAAAACCTGCTTTGTCATGCTTCTCTTTTCATTCATTCCTATATATATGCTATTACTGCATTTCTAAGAGCAACTGTCATGGCTTAGTGGTTCAGTACTTTGACTATGGTGTGTGGTATCCTGAGTTTGAGCCTGGCCATTGCTTTTTTTATTTTATGACTGTCTACACAGGCTAGGAGGTGTGTCTGTGTAAAGGCAGTTTTGATACAGCTTGCTCAACGTTGCCCACCGGTTAGCTTGTTGGCGTGGTGCGCATCTCCGCGCAAACGGGTTACACTGGTTTACACGTCATTTGGCTGTCAGCACGCATATTACGCTCAGCTCAGCTACGGGCACACAGTTTCAGCGTGTTAAAATGCTGCTCAACCCCGGGCACTCATTTTACACCTGTTAAACCACTGTTCACCTACGGGCAGATATACTCAGCTTGTTAGAGTGTAGCTCAGCTATAGGCACTTCTGACATCTGTTTTTTTTTTATTATCACACATTTCTTCAAAATACATGGCCCATTTCAATACATTTTACATAAAATATTATTTTATATATGTACATATATGTCAGGGAATTGTTTTGTGCTTATTTCACTAAAAATAAAAATTGATGTTGTGGGGGCTCGAACCATGACTGCCTCCTCTTCAGCCGACGTCTCTACTGCTACGCTATTGCTTCTTGGCTTACTTTGCATATTTAGATCTTATATGCTTTTCCACTGACTGCTAACTGTGGCAAACAAGTGCAATCACGGGCAAACATCTTTAAAACTTATAAAAAAAAATATAACATGTTCATTTTTACATTTTATGTTTATAGTCTGTGGGGGCATGTGTTGTGTTTGTTGACATTTACGCGGACTCTGTCGTGGGGGTTTACTTTCGGGTCTGTTACTCTTCTGGGGGCGTGTCCTTTTGCAGGACTCGCCCTGCGGACACGCCCCCTACTTTCTTACACGAACCATGTTAGCCTTGGGTGTGAGTCAGCATGCCCTCATGAATATGCATGGCATGCTGACGTCACACCATTTAACTGCAGCCTCCGTGTAAGACATGTAACTCTTACACAGAGGCTTCGTGAATCCTGCCTTCGCTTTTTAAGTGCATCTTTGATGATTTTAATGGTCTCTGTTTTTTTATGTCTGCAGGCCTGTGGTTTCAGGTAGCAGGCCCCAAGTCAACTGGAGTTTTTTTTTATCTATAGTAGTTTTAAATAGGGCATGTACTAGAGTGAAACTGTTATCCTATGTACTTCTTGTAACTAAGAGTTGTCTTGTAAAGGTAGTTTCACTCTTAAGGGGGCAATATCCATGTTTTAGCACCTTGTAAATTAAAGTATTTAGAAGAAAAGTGGCCCTATGAGCCACTGAAAGCAATTTTGAATCTTTTAACAAATTGCAAGGGTGCATCTGGGGGACTGCTAATAGAATGAATCTGTAGATTTTATACTCAGCAGTCTGTATTCCATGAGTATTGTGGGCTGAATACATAATAAGAAAAGGAAGGCCATATTCAAGTTTTGGTATTAAAATAACTTTAGCAATGGCCCTGCGAGCATATGCGCCAGAACCATAGAGTGAGGGGGTGGGCGCCAGAACCATAGAGTGAGGGGGAGGGAGCCCCCCCCCCCTACTTTTTACAGCTGCAAGACCATGGAGTTTTTCTTTAAGGAGGGCCCAACAGAGGATTCATGCGTGCGTTGCACACTAATGTGAATTTAAAACAAAAGTGCATGGAAAATGTTCCTGATCACATCATTGCTGCTAAGCCCGGTAAGAAATGCTCTGTTTATTTGTTTTATTTACTTATGAAGGCAAGGCTGTGCTCCATTTTATTTATGTTCCTGATTACATCATTGCTGCTGCTAAGCCCGGTAAGAAATGCTCTGTTTTATGAAGGCAGGGCTGAATTCTTTTTACTCATGAAGGCAGGGCTGAAATGCTTTTTACTTATGAATGCAGGGCTGTGCTCTGTTTTATTTATATTCCTGATCACATCCGTTTTATTTATGCTCCTGATCACATCACATCTATTTTATTTATGTTCCTGATCACATCATTGCTGCTGCTAAGCCCAGTAGGAAATACTGTGTTTTATGAAGGCAGGGCTGGAATGCTTTTTGCTTATGAAGGCAGGGTAGAAGTGTGTATGTGTGTGTGTGTGTGCATGTGCCCCAGTTACTTATACCTGGTGGTTAGAATTACCCAGGCTCAAACCCTGTACCTTAGACACAACAGCCTGCATTCTCTACCCATATCACCACTTGTGATTCAGGGAGATGAGTTTATAAGATTTTCACAGAACATTTGGCTCTTACTTTTGGTCTGTTCCTCTTAAAATTTGTGGTTTTCTGGCAAATCAGTGAGAACGAAATTCACTAAATAATGATAGCCCTTTAAGTTTCAGTCTTCCTATTTTTTTTTTTTTTGGTAACACAAAACACTATTTTAGCAACTTTCTAAGATTATACAAGCAATATTTAAAATGTGTCCCTGGTTTGGGTCCTTTGCCCTTCCCAAATAAATTTTGGCTTTTTGCAGATTTCTTCTGCTGTAAAGTTGAGCGATTTAGTTGTGTCAAGTGTTGCCTCACAGCAAGAGGTCTCCATTTTGATTCTTGGCTGGGGTGCCTGCTCTGTGAAGTCTGTATGTCCTCCCTGTGTTTGTGTGGGTTCCCTCTGGGTGCTCTGGTTTTCTCCCACATTACAAAGACATGCGTCTGGAGCATTTCACCCTGGGCCTCTGCTGAAAATTGGCTTTGTTCCAAGTTGGACTTTCCTGGTAAACAAATGTTAAATAAATAAAAAAAATTACAAGGAGCTGAGAGCTTCAATGGAAGTTTAGTGCTGCTTATTCCAAGTTTGTTTGCATTGTTAGTAGCACAACAGGTAGTAGCCTTACTTTTGATGCAGTAGGCTGGGGGTTCTACTCCCACAGTATGCAGATGGATCGCTGGTACTGTACTGTGTTATACTTTATAGGGAGTGGATGCTGCAGGCCTGTGAATGTCTTCCTTTGGAGGAGTTACCTAGTAACAGCAATTTATTTTTCAAGGGCAACAGCCACTTTATTTGTAGATGATTTGTAGCAGCAACCTCTTCATTAGTTAGAGATCCCTTTAATGTAGAATTATTTAGATGACTTACTTCTGCAGACATTTTGCATATTTACTGACATTGGTGGATTGTAATGTCAGAAGTTTGAATGGCCTTTTATGATTGAAATTTTCTGAAATGGGTAGTTTTGTCATTATTGGTTCATACATTTTGTTTCATTGCTTACTAAAAGACTGTTAAAAAACACAAATTGAAAACACATTCTAACTACTGGTGCTGTATTATAGAAGGAACATAATTTAATACAATCAGGAAGGTGAATCAAAGAATGCATACATGTATGCATGGCCCTAAAATGTGTTTGAAAACAGCCCAGAGGAAAGTGTGAAAGGCTCAAAATCATGGGCAAATTTTAAGCTTTACTCTTGTTACAAAGCAATGGATGAAGGTAAAACAGTTTACACCACATTACTTTGACCTGGCCAAGCCTTTTGGCACAATGCCCTACTCAGGTGTAGGACAAAAGATGACTAAAGTAGGAGCAAACACTTTCATCACTAGTTGGATTGCCAACTTGCTCACAGGATGCAGAAGATCAAAACAGGGGAAGAGACCAGTCACCAATGGAGTCCCCCAGGGTTCAGTGCTGTGACTTTCTTTTTGTTTGGCATATACACCTCAAAAGTAAAAGGAAATACCAAAGGGCTTTGGCTGGCTAAGTTTGAGATGACTGCAAGCTAGGAGCAGTTATTTAATCCCTAAATGACTTAACCATCATGCAGGAAGGCTTGTTCCAAATAATAACTGGTGTCAAAATCATGAGAATGCCCTCTGAGAACTGACCCAATTGTTTGGCGTTTGGGAACTTGTGTGTACAGTGACCTAACTTTTGACCAACATGTCCCCAGAGTCATAAGAAAGCTTTTCTATATTGCACAGCTTATAAACAAATTGAGTGTGACTAGATCTAGAGATGATGTTGTCCCCCTTTACAAAACTCTTATTGTGTCAATCATTTTGTATAATGCCTACTTTGGCATGTATCTGTCCAACCCCATGCAACAATTTGAATACCTTCAGAGATACTTTACTAAAAGGATACAAGTCCTAAACAATAGGTCTTTCATGGACCACCTCAAAGATTTATTACTATACTCAGCATCCTACAGAGTGCTTAGAGGTAACATGTCCTGCATACGAGGCATCCTCTGACCTAATACAGATGGACCTACTGAACATCAACAAGTCAAATGGCATCAGAAATACTCAGTCCAGGTATCTAAACTGAATGCTGTGGAGAGATGGATATATATCACAGAGGCTACCACTGTTCCAGAACCTGCTATCCATAAAAATAGAAAAAGCTCATCTGTCCATATTCACATGCAACTTGAATCGAAGGATGGGTACTAGAAAATGTACTCCAGGATTGCCCCTCATGCCACTAATGAATAGAGACAGTTCCTAAATGCTGCCTCCCTTACATGGGTCTCCTCAAATTATCTATGATATGATTACAGTTATTCTCACTAGGGCTAATATACAATTATCAGCCATGGGATAGGCAAGACCAATCAGCAAATGTTAATTCAAGCCCCAAAAGGGAATTGGCTAAGCTTAAAATGTCCTCCAAGTGAACCTATGTTGTGGTAGTAAATAGTTATTAAAACATTGCCCTTTTTAGATCACTAAGAGCCCCTCTCACCCTCTGCCCCCCACCCCAGTCTTCAACAGCTTCCGGTGCCTATGCCTGCGAGTACCAGGTGAAAGGAGGTGACTGATCTTGTAGTACAGTTTTAATTGAGCAAGGACTTTATTAGTTAAAAAATCTATGTGTGTGTGTGTGTGTGTGTGTGTGTGTGTGTGTGTGTGTGTGTGTGTGGCAAAGGAAAGGGGAGGGTCGAGTATTAGGCCTAGCTACCTCTGTTCAGTGACATTAGATATTCTGTTCCCATTAAGCTCTGTTAAAACAACAGGAAGAATAGTGGGTAATTTCTTATATGAGGCAAAGACCATAGGTTCAAAGATTGATACTAGGCTATCAGTCCTAGTGCCTCTACAAGCCTAGCCATAACAATTCCCTGGCTATTTCTTCCCAGAATATTTGCTTCCCTGGTCCCCTGTCTAGCAGGGTGACTGACGTGATCCCCAGGGTGAATTTCCTATCTCCCATCCAATCGTCAAGGTTCCTTTTTTGAAGAGGGCCAAAGAGGCACTCAACTTGACATGTATGGGCAGTCTATTCCAGAGTATGGGGAGTCTCTGGGTCAGGAACCTATCTCTCCAGCATGTTTTGTTCATTGTGATGACCAGTTTTAGATCCCTGGAGCGTGCGGCTCTGAAGGATTGGGATTTCTTTGAGTGTAGCATGTCCAACAGCACTGGGTTTCACATGGCCTTGTTTGTAAAGCAGAGATCGCCTCTGAGTAGGGGATATGCAACAGAGTATAGCTGGTGTTTTTTTAGATGGTCAGAATAGGGCATCTGCTTTAGTCCTGTGATTCTTTTAGTGAGGTATTTCTGTGGCCTTTCCAGTTGTTGCAGATGTCTTGTGAGGTACATACCAAATGGGCCTTTGTACTCTATAATGGGTTTAATGAGGGATGAGTACAGTGGGACAATGACCTCCTTTTTTCTGGATGAAAAGCTCTTAGTAATAGATGTGCCACAAAGAAGGATATCCTGACTGTTGTGGCTATGTGGTTATTGGAGGTGAGACCACTGTCCACCTGTGTCCCTAAGTCCCTTATCACACTTTCGGTGTTTAGTGTACTGCCACTTATGTGGTAATTCATGGGTACATGTTTTTTCCCAAAGGGGATAACTATACATTTCTTGGCATTGAGCTTGAGTCCATGGCTCTGGCACCAATCATCTGTTTCTGTAAGGCCCTTTTGTAGAATATCCACATCATTTGGGGATTCAATAATGGGTCCCAGTTTGCAGTCATCTGTGAACTTTGTTAGCCAGAGTCCCTTAGTACTGGCCTGTACTTCAGAGAAGTAGATGCCAAACAAGAGCGGTCCAAGGACTGAACCCTGAGGTACTCCGCTTGTCACTTGTCTGAAGCTGGATTTTGAGTTGGCTACTTTTACAGTGTGGGTTCTGTCAGTAAGCCAGATGGCAACCTATCAAGTGACATAGGGATTAATGCCCATCTTAGTAAGTATATCTATGATTACAGAGTGGGGGGTGGTGTCGAAGGCCTTGGCGAGGTCCAGATAGGCTGTGTGGACCACCTTACCCTCATTCATGGCTCTGGAGACTGATTCAAAGAAGTCAATCAGGTTGAGGAGACAAGATCGGCCCTTTATGAAACCAAACTGGGTGGGGTCCAGTGTTTGAAGGTTGCCAATGTCTTTGTTTATAAGTTCCAGGATAATGCATTCCATGGCTTTGCAGATCAGGCTTGTCAGACTGATGGGATGGTAGCTCCTGGGATCCAAGGTGGATCCCCCCTTGTGGAGTGGGATAACTGTAGCTGTGCACCACTCATTGGGCACGAAGCCTGAGTTGAGGCTATGATTAAACATGATACTTAGGTGAGGTGCCAGTTCATTTTGTAGTTCATGCAGTACACAGCCTGGGATGTCGTCTGGTCCCATGGATGCTGTATTCTTAGCTTTGGAGAGTGCATTTTTTACCTGTGTGGCCGTGATTACCGGAATTTGGCAATCTTTTGGTATTGAGATGGGCCCTTTAGGGGGTGAGAGGGGGATGAAGTTGGCACTGAATCGATCTGCCAGGATATTGGCAATATCCTTGGGATCAGTATATTTAATGCCATTCTGTTGTAGCTCAGAGCAGATCTGAGCATTGCCATTTAGATTCTTGACATAACTATAGAATGCCTTGTGGCTGTCCTTGGAATCTTTGGCAATTTTATTTTCGGAACTAGCTTTGGAGGATTTTATGAGGGCTTTCAGGCTGGTAAGGGAGTTTTTGCATCCTGGGATTTTCCTCTTTTCTGCAACAGTTTCTTCCTTCTGTTGTACAGCTTGTTTATGTCAGGGGACCACCAGATTGGGTTCCTTTTTTTGGAGGAGACCATCTTGGTTCTATTTGGTATGGCATATTTCATGCATGAATGGATGTGCTCGTACAGTGCCTTAGTGTAGGATTCAGCAGTCAAACTTTCAGTTCCCATCTGCATGGGTGTCATGAAGTTTGTCACTTCTGACTTGAGTAGCATGAAGTTGGCTTTGAAGAAGTTTTTTATGGAGATTTCCCTAATGAGGGGGGTGGGGTTGGGATGTGGACATCAAGGGTGATTAGCTTATGCTCAGACTTGACCAACGAGGGGGTGACCACTTGTGTGGAGCATCTATCTCTCATATTGGTAATGACCAGGTCTAGGATATTTGAGCCCCTGGTAGGACTATGGATTAGTTGATCCAGGGCATTGGAATTTATGAATGGCAAGAACCATTGGGCAAAGGTGTTGGTACCAGAGTAGTTTTCCCAATTAATGGCAGTGTAGTTGCAATCATCCAGTATTAGGGTGTTTGGTCGTATCTTAATATTTTCCAGTATGTTTAGAAAGGTGTAGTGAGAATCTTGGGGCATGGTGGGGGATCTGTAGCAAGCTACAATTTGGATTGCAGTTTTACCTAGTGTTAGTTGCACCTGTAGAATTTCAGATGCATTGTGTTGGGCAACTAGCCTGGAGATGTGAATATCCTTGGTGAATATGGACACTCCTCCACCTTTAGTGCTTTGGTCCTGGTTTGGTGGCCGAAAAGTGTGGTAAGAATTGTAGCCTGGTATTGCAAGGGTGTTCTCTGGAGCCTTGAACCAGGTCTCAGTTACTGTACAGATATCGATGTTCTCTATTTTTTGGAGTGCCTCGAGAGAGTGCATTTTGAGGTTTAGACTTCTAGCATTGAGTAGCATTACCTTCAGATTTTGCATGCTTATATCTGTTACAGTGGGGGTTTTGTCCTTTGAGTCTTGCCTAAAAAAAGGCATTATAGGGGTGGCAAGAACCTTAGCCAGTAACCTGAATTCCAGGGGTGACAGGTGCAGACCATCTCTGGCAAAGCATTGTGGTTTGTCGATCATGTCATCCCAGGTAGACAGATACTGGATCCCTTTGAATGACACCAGAAACTTAGCCAATTGTTTAAGTCAATCATTTTGTCCTTATACTGTGGTATAATTCTGAGCGAAGGCAGGATGCTACTCAGGGCTAGGGTCATACCTGCCTGGGCCACATGATCTGAGAGCTCTTCCATGTCTCTTTTCATGTAGTCCAGGGAGGTATGTCTCAAGTCATTCACTCCAACATGGACAATGACAGAGTCATATTTGTACTTGTTGTGGAGTGACTTGAGTGCATGTGTTATGTGGCGGATCCTGGCATCCGACAAGCACCTGACAGTAATTTTCTCCTTGTTCAGCCTGGTAAGTGGGACATCAGTGTGCCTGACTATAGAGTCACCTATGACTAAAGTCTTGGGAACGTTGGCTTGCCTTAGGGGCTGTTGTTTGGTGGCACACTGGTGTTTTGAGCTATGTGTTACTTTGGTTGTGATTGGTGTTTGTTTGTGTTTCAGCTTCGGAGGTCCTTGTTGCTTGGGCAGGTTAATGTTAAGGGCCTCCGCATAAGTGGGTTTAGTGTTACTAGGTGTGGATGTTGGTGGTGTGAGTTTTGAAGGGCTATGTGTTGCTTGAGGTGTAGTGCAGGTGTTAACCTTCTCCTCTTGGCTGTCTAGCACAATCTTGGCTGGAGAGAGCTTTGCTTTCAGTTTGGCTATGTAAGTGCATCTCTCGCAGGTTGTAGTGTTGGGTGGTAGGAGGAGAGGATTGTCTGTGTACATGAGGCAATTGCTGCATTGCCACAGTATGCCCAGATTCACCAGGTGGACAGGAGAAAATGCCAGAAGCTGACCCTTGAACATGCCTGGTTCGGTGTTTCTTTTGTAAAGTACAAGAATTGTTTTCCCTTATCTTGGCAAGGTACTTTGCAATTATAGGCTGTTTATTGCCTATGATTAATTTCTCTTTATTAACAAGTAGAACTGAGTGCTTGTATCAGTTTAAGGCTTTCTAGTGCTTTCCAGCAGGTTTTGGAGCAAGTGCTAGTCACAGGGATTCAGATTTTAGCACTACTACTAAGAAACCAACTAGTTCTAAGGGAAATTTTGAAGAGCAGACTTTCTGGCACCGGGAACAGTTTAAAGTGTTAGGCTAATAAAGTACTAAGGGGAAAAAATTGAAGAGCACCTCTCAAAAGCTTACAAAAAATCCTGGATATAGCAAATCTGTATCTGGGCTACACTAGTTCAAGGAAAGGTAGGAAACATTTTTTTTTATTTTGAAGTAGAAAGTGAAGCGGCAGAAGATAATGAGCTAATTCAATATGCAGAAGCTAAAGGGGTGGGCCTTTGCTAAGTTCTCACGAGTAGTAGTAGAATGAGCTGATGTAATGTGACCAGGGTGGGAGTGTCCAGTATCAACTTTATACCAGAGGCAGGCAACTTAAATCCACCAAGACTGGGTGGGAAAACAAAACACTGCTGTACAGATTACAGAGATATTAAATCAACAGTGCAGCTGATAATTGAGAATAAACTCTTATCTTTTCTGAATATCACAGCAGGCAGTAAGTCAGTTTCTCAGCAACAGCTTGAGGAGCAACAGGTATATCTGATTTAAGGCACAGAAAACAGAAACCAGACCTATTATCCAGACAATAACAGTTGCAGGAATGCCTTGCCCAGATAAAACCAGTTCTGTCCACTTTCTCTCACTAAGTAGATAGGCCTCTAGACAAAGGATTTCACTACAAACTGAGGTCAACAGTAACAGATATTAGCACTATCTCACAACGAAAAGGACAGTAAAAACAGTTGTACAGATTATACAGATATTAAATCAAACATGCAAAAGATAACATTAGTTTTCTTGTAGTTAATTTATTTATTTTATTTTTATTTATTTTACATTTGTTGACCGGGCTAGTCTAACTGGATACATGTCCATTTTCAGCAGAGGCCCAGGGAGATAAGCTCCACTTGAAAAGATTCACAAAAAGATAAACATAAACATAAAATGGTTAACATATAAATGCATGTACAAAAAGTAATAGCAGATTATTACATAACATTTCAATCGTTGAATACAAAAATTATTACAGAACATTATATAAATTTGCTAGAAACTATATTCTCAAGGAAGAAAAAAAGAAATATTTTTTTTTTTGTGGCTAAAGTAAGGAACATATTTGGATTAGTCCATGAAAGTAGCAGTATTGGTTGAAAAATACTAGGTCAGCAGTGATGATGATAGCAATGCCATTTAGATTAGTCTGGGTTTGTACAGGGGCATAACCAGTGTGTTTTAAGGTAAAGTTTCAATTTTTGTTTAAATAGTGTTAAAGAGGACAGAGATGTCAGTTCATTTGGAAGTTGGTTCCAGTATTTTCCAACAGCATTAGAGAACAGAGAGTCACCAGAGATATTGTTGGATATACTTGTGGACACTAGTAATTTATTGGATGAGCGTAAGTTATTAAGGTTTTTAAATGGGGTAAAAAGGTTTGATAGTATTGGAGTTTTAGTTGGTTGGAAGAAGATTTTATGGGCAATAAGTTGATTATAATGGATTTGGTTTTGTAGCTCAAGCCAGCCTAGTTGTTTCAGATTATGACAGTGGTGGGTTCTGAAAGAGGAGGCTGTGGCAAATCTAGCTATGTTATTATAAGAGTTTGACAGTTTGTTGAGGTTGTTTTTAGTCAGATGTGTATATATGGATGAAGCACAGAGGAGTGTGGAGATTAAATGGGTAAGGGCAATAGAAGTTCTGGCTTGTGGAGTAAGGAATGACTTTATCCTATACAGGGAGCCCAGTTTCCTGTTTACAGTTTTTATAGTATTGTTAATGTGAGTTTCATAGGTAAGATTGTTATCTATTGTTATACCTAGAAGTTTAGTGGTTAGGTCTGGAGATATAATGGTACCGTTACTGGATAGGACTGAGAAGTTAATTGGTCTGGACTTGCGGGTGGATGTGAAGAGCAATAGTTTTGTCTTTTGGAGGTTAATGTGCTTACCTGCTTGTATAAAAGTAATCAGTAGTTTGTTAACAGTGGACCAGGTGCATAACTGTGAGAAATTGTCCTATAACTTGGTTCGCAGTCAGAGTGGTTAGCACCATATGGAAAGTTGAGCATATCATCTGCATACACTATTAATTTAAGATTTGGTCATTCTAGGGGGAGATCATTAACAAAAAGAGAGAGAAGAGAAGAGAAGAGAAGGGAAGGGAAGAGAAGGGAAGGGAAGGGAAGAGAAGAGGAGAGAAGAGAAGAGAAGAGAAGGGAAGGGAAGAGAAGAGAAGAGAAGGGAAGAGAATGGAAGGGAAGGGAAGAGAAGAGAAGAGGAGAGAAGAGGAGAGGAGAGAAGAGGAGAGAAGAGAAGAGAAGAGAAGAGAAGAGAAGAGAAGAGAAGGGAAGGGAAGGGAAGAGAAGGGAAGGGAAGGGAAGAGAAGAGAAGAGAAGGGAAGAGAATGGAAGGGAAGGGAAGAGAAGAGAAGAGGAGAGAAGAGGAGAGGAGAGAAGAGGAGAGAAGAGAAGAGAAGAGGAGAGAAGAGAAGAGAAGAGAAGAGGGCCTAGCACAGACCTTTGTTGTACATTTGTATTAAGTTTAGCAGCAGTAGCAGATGAGACATTGCTATGGACTTGGAAGATTCGGTCTTCTAGATAGTTGAGAAATAAGCAGAGAGTGTTATCTTAAATGGTATCAGTGGCCATTACCAGGGCAGTAAAATTATTGAAGGTATTACAAATACCATGGTGTACATCACATAACAGGCCATTGGAGGTTAATGTGCTTACCTGCTTGTATAAAAGTTTTTCAAATATTTTGGTAATATAGCAGAAGCTAGAAATAGGTCTATAATCCTTCAACCCTTTAGGAGAAGTGATTTTAGGTAGAGAGATTATAACTGTATGCTTGAATGCTGGTGGGGTAGTGCCTGAGGAGAGAGACAGGGTAAAGGTACGAGTAAGGGTTTTACCGATTTTTTTCAGTTGCAAGCCTTAAGAAGTTGAGATGAAGACTACTGGATTTAGATCCTGAATTGTAGAGTTTGAGAAGTAGGGACTTGGTCTGTTCTGCTGAAATTTCAGAGCACTGAAAGGTTGCCATATAAGTGCACAGATCAGGGGATAAAGACTCTTGTTCTTCATTGGGGGGAGAGTAAATTGTTGGAAGGACTTTACGTGCATTATGGTGGACTGCAAAAAGTGAGCATATTCATTAGCAAAAGTGGAATGAATCAATGTTAAGAGTTCAGCTTTGGTAGCAGAAGGTTAAGTTAATGTCTTTGTTAAGCATTGTATTTCTTTCCAAAAATGATTGCGTCT
The DNA here is from genome assembly GCF_019279795.1 of Protopterus annectens. NCBI lineage: Eukaryota > Metazoa > Chordata > Ceratodontiformes > Protopteridae > Protopterus > Protopterus annectens. Next base: position 1,436,039,150 of record NC_056746.1, on the reverse strand, counting down.
AGACCAGTTTGTTTCCATTTCTAAGGCACAGAACCTTTGAATTATTTGTTGTAATTCTTATTTCTTTCATTAAACTCAAAAAAGTTTGGTGTAGCTCTGTATTGTTGAAGTTCCTTTTCCAGTTCTTCCAGGCTAAATCTCTGGTTTAATTATGTTTTTGATATCCATTGAAAGACATGGGCAAAACTGCAATCTAAGTCTTCTTTTTGTAAGGAGGCACAGTATATCCTGAATTGTGGTCAGTTTTGTGTTGAAAATTTCTAAAACAAAGGTGGGTTCAGACATAGTATAGCATATAGGGAGATCCAATCTACAGCACTGAGTAGGGTGCTAAGATTTGTTAATTTATTATTGGGGAAAGATATTCCAATTATTTGAGGGCGTGTTTTATATGCCCTGAATGACCAAATGGATTTAATGGGCGAGTGGTCACTTAGAGCACTAGGGAGTATTTCAGTGTGAAAGTGCCTAGTTTGTATGTTGGTTATTATTAGGTTGTGTGGCACTAAAACCAGTTCTTGTATTGGTTTGAGTGGAAGCTTGTATTATTTGGGCCAGTCTAAACTGCTGCAGCATTTTGTTCAGAGGCAGAGCGTCCTTCCCAATAGCACTGATAGTGAAATCACCAAGAATAACTGGGTTGCTATGTATGTCTAGAAAAAGCTGATACTGTGGTAGCAAGAGAATCACAAATCAAGTCTCAAGCAGCAATATAACAACTCCAATGTCAAAAAACACTTTATTGTAAGGCAAAGCTAGAGACTGCCAGGTGGCTAGCCCTGTCACAGAAGTCCGAAACTCAAATATATGTATGCCATTATTTAGTGACTTCATTCCTCAGTGATTTGTCAGAAAACTACAAATCCTATGAGGAAAAGACGAAAAATATAAGTCAAAAATCTGGACATTCTGCAAAAATCTGTAGAGATGAGAGATATGGGTGGGAGGATGTAAACTGTAGCACTCCACATGTGAGCTAGTCCACAAGATGTGATGTGAGAAAGTACCCAGTTGGGACTCTTGCCATCAGCAGTATGAGAATTAGTGTAATCTGCAATTATTTATTTATTTGTTTATTTATTTTCTTTGTTGACCAGGTCAGTCCCATTAGGCTAATAGCCTCTTTTCAGGGGAGTCCCAAGGTGGTGTTCATACAGCTAGAAGGAATTTGGCCAGGACATCAAGGAACTTACTCTTCTATTTTCAATAGATGCTGTGGGATCAAGCAAATGGGGCATGGGTTGAACGTTTCATTTGAAGGATGGATTGTAATTGAGATATTCCTTTTGATTAGGATTGAAGCACCACCACCAAATTTAGGGCCTTTTCTCATTTTATATATATATATATATATATATATATATATATATATATATATATATATATATATATATATATATATATATATATATAAGTTGTCCTGTATAAAAATAGAGGGCAGCAATCATCCTTCAGCCAGGTTTCTGTAGCAAGAATATGAGGATTTTCTGTTATCAGCCATGTTTCAAGAATGGTCCAGTCATTATTAAGACTGCATGCATTAAGATAAGAAATTTTAAGGTCTTTATTTCTGATATGATAGGTGACTGGGCTCTGTAACTGACAGCTGAACTGAGGTGGTCCTGGGTTTGAGTGAACATCTTCTGAACATATATATATTTTTTTATATTTATTCCAGTTTGGTGACCGAGGAGGTCCACTGGGCTTGAGAGCCCATTTTCAGTGGAGGCCAGGGGAGAAAAGCTCCACAATACAAAGTTACATTACATAGAGAATTACAAGAAAATATTTGCATTGCAATCAACAGGTAGTATAACAATCAACAGGTAGTATTATAGTCAAAACAGGCATCATTCAGTAAAGACAGCAAAACTATTAACTATTTTTCAAGAGAAAGACAGGCATACAGCATAATGGCTGGATGCTACTGTTTAGTTACATTTATAATCTAAGTATATGAGAGAAATTAGGAAGGTATGAAGGTTAGCCAGGAGAGAAGGAGCAGCAGAGTTTGGGGAGTATGAGTTGAAGAGTGCAGTTACATTTCTTGTGAAGAAACAGGTAAGAATGAAGTTGTGTTTTAAAGGTGTGTGGATTGTCACAGGTCCTTAGAGTAGAGGGCAGGGCATTCCATTTTTTGGCTAGGGAAAAGAAATATAAATTTGAGTAGCACACTGTGGAGTTTCGAGAGAAAATCCTTAATTTTTGAAATGAGGATTGATGACCTCTGTAAGAGTATGGATTGCCATATTGTTCTCTAGTAGCATAATTGAGTTTATTGCTGATGCCAATCAGTAGACTGTGTATTCATATTTGCCAGTAGTGGGTCGGAATAGGGCTAGATGGATCATGACGTGGATGAGAAAGAGGCAAAGTATCAGTAATGAACAGACGGAAAGCTAAAGTGAGATAAAATAGTAAGACAGCATACTAAGGAAAGTGTTGAGAGTAACAATTGGCATTATGAATCTACAAGATAGTTGGGGTTATAAACTGTAAAGAAAAAAATGTCAGAGATGTAATAGATAATACAGCAGGGTACTTGGACAGTGAGAGAGGTAATAAAATGGAGAAAAATGGCTGGTAGGCAATTATGATGATAAGTAATGTAACAATGTCTTGTCCACCATAACAAGAGGAAAGGTGGGTAAAAGAAAACACAGCAGCCTAAATTTTGCCATTGCTATAAATCCAGTGGATTTCACTCAATTTAAAAGTAGAAGTACCACACAAAAGAAGATAATATACTTTATTATCTATAAAGGCTATGAAAGTGTAGCCTATATCTGCAAACTAGGCTATGAGTTAAAAGTGTAAATGCAGCCTGCCACTTAGGCTAAGAGTTAAAATGGCCAGATGAGTGAAGGACCACAGCCTACCTGCCACCTAGGCTGTGTGCAGAGGTTAAATAGTACAGCCTACCTGCCACCTAGGCTGTGTGCATAGGTTCATATCTTCATAGAAGGTTACTAGGCTATTGGCCCTAGGGTCTTTATAAGCCTAGCCATGTTATACCCTTTTCCCCTTATTGATCAAGTTGTATGGTCTATATTTTCAGCATGAGTCTATCCTCAGCACCAACTGCCTTTATCCAAAAGGGCATAGGTGACACCCCTGGGATAAATTTATGGTCTCCCATCCAGTTGTCTAAGTTACACTTAAATAGGGTCATTGAGGAGCTCTGTTTTACGTGAACTGGGAGTTTGTTCCAGAGGAGTGGTAATCTCTGGGAGACATATGTGTCTCTCCAACATGTCCTTTTAATGTTGCAGGCTAGGTTAAGATCCCTAGAGCGAGTGAATCTTGTGTCATTTGACGTACAGATGTGCAGCATTTCCATTAGGGCAGGTCCAAGACTGCTCTGTAGGCCAGGCACAAGTCGGCTATCAGCAGCCTATAAGATACAGAGTACAGTGACAGGGCCTTCAGTCTGTCCAAAAAGGTCATGTGTTGAAGGCCCTGAATTTTCTTGGTGGGAAATCTCTGAGGTCTCTCCAGCTGCTTTAGGTGTCTGTTGAGGTACATACAGAAGGGAGCATTGTACTCTGTTACTGGTCTGATGAGGGATGAGTACAAGGGAGTTATCATATCCTTAGCTCTGTACGCAATGCCCTTACTTATCAGATGTGCAATGTAGAAGGCCTTCCTTACCACTCTTGACACATGATGATCAAAGTTAAGGTTTCTGTCAACCCATGTTCCAAAATCTCTCACCACAGGGTTTGAGCTAAGGGGGGGGGGTACTGTTAATATTGTAATTTGCAGGGACTTCCCCTTTGCCGAAAGGGATGATAACACATTTTTTTTGCATTTAGTTTAAGTCTGTGGCTTTGGCACCAATCATTTGTCTGTGTAAGCCCTTTTTGCAGTATGTCATCATTGTTGGGGGACTCAAGTTATTGCACCCAGTTTGTAGTCATCAGCAAAATTGGCAAGCCACAGGCCATCTGTTTTTGCCTGGATGTCTGAGAAATAGATTCCAAACAGTCAAGCACAATTCTTTGTGGTAAACCACTGGTAACTGGTCTGCTGGTAGAGGTGGAATCCCCAACTTTGACCGTATGTGTTCTGTTGGTGAGCTAGTTGGCTATCCATCTAGTAACATATGGGTTAATTCTCAGCTGGGTGAGTTTCTCAATGATGCCTGAGTGGGGGATTGTGTCAAAAGTATTGGCTAAGTCAAGATAGGCTGTATGTACTGTTTTGCCTTTATCCAGGGCTTTGGTGACATTATTGAAGTTGTTCACCAGATTTAATAAGCATGATCTACCTTTAACAAAGCCAAATTGTGTTGGGTCAAGTGTTTGAAGGTCACCTATGTCTTTGTTAATAAGGTCCATGATGATTCTCTCCATGGCCTTGCAGATAAGGCTGGTTAGGCTTATAGGTCTAAAATTCCCAGGATCGGTTGATGGACCCCCTTTGTGCAAGGGAATTACTGTTGCTGTTTCCACTCTGCTGGGACAAAGCCAGTACTTATACTGTGTTTGAAGGAGAGTTCCATGTGGTTCCACTAGGTCCTGTTTTAGACCATTTAGTAGGCAGCCTGGGATGTTATCCAGTCTTATACAGGCTGTGTTTTTGGCCATGGAGATTGCAGTTATGACCTGCTGTTTGGAGATACTAGGTAGAGGACTGTTGACAGGTATGCTTTGGGGTATGTCTGGTGGGGACGGGGGGGGGGTGAAGTTTGCACTAAATCTGTCTGCCAGTAGGGTGGCGATGTCCTCAGGGTCAGTTTGAATGGTACCATCCACTACTAGTTCAGCACAATGTTGGGCCTTCCCTTTTAGATTTCTGATGTAGCTAAAGAATGCTTTGTGATTATCCTTAGCTAGGGATGCTAGTTTAGCTTCATAATTGACTTTAGAGGATTTTACAAGATATTCAATTTGCTTGTTCAAGCTGTGGAGGGTGTCCTTCCTCTGTTGAGTCAGTTCCCTCTTGTTCTTGGACATTAGTTTCTTTCTCTTGCTGTATAACCTATTTATGCTTGATCAGCAAAAAACAAAAAACACAATCCAGGGTAAAGTATCACCTCCAAAAAAGTAGTATGTATGTCCAAAGAGGTAGATACACCAAGACAATCGAAGTCAACCACAATTCTATATCACAGCAACACGAATTTATTGAATAAAGTAAGCGCTTTCACGTCTGCCAGGACGCTTCATCAGACTTAATAATTACAACCATTTTTTCATTCATTTAAATAGCCTACATCCTCCTATCACAAAGCATACATCTGCACTCATCAATAATGTACAATACTATTGGTGTATGTATGAAAAAAGCTCTCTTACATTAATATGTATGGACATATGTAAGATACTACGTATATATAAAAAAGATACTATGTATATACAAAAAATATATAGAGAATATATAAAAAACTGACATATATAACAAATGTAATACATTTTAAAAGCATTAATGAATTATATACAAGTATATGAAAAAGTACATATAAAAAAGATTTATACTGACTTGCATTAAAACTAATCATCATATAAAACATGCTAACCATCATAAAAATACTTCGCTTACAATATATATATTTAACTTAGTGTTTCAATGGTCTATCTATAAGAAAGGGTCTCAATGAAATCTTTCTTATAGATAGACCATTGAAACACTAAGTTAAATATATATATTGTAAGCGAAGTATTTTTATGATGTTTTTTATGATGGTTAGCATGTTTTATGATAATTAGTTTTTTATGATGATTAGTTTTAATGCAAGTCAGTATAAATCTTTTTTATATGTACTTTTTCATATACTTGCATATAATTCATTAATGCTTTTAAAATGTATTACATTTGTTATATATGCCAGTTTTTTATATATTCTCTATATATTTTTTGTATATACATAGTATCTTTTTTATATATACGTAGTATCTTACATATGTCCATACATATTAATGTAAGAGAGCTTTTTTCATACATACACCAAAAGTATTGTACATTATTGATGAGTGCAGATGTATGCTTTGTGATAGGAGGATGTAGGCTATTTAAATGAATGAAAAAATGGTTGTAATTTTTAAGTCTGATGAAGCGTCCTGGCAGACGTGAAAGCGCTTACTTTATTCAATAAATTCGTGTTGCTGTGATATACAATTGTGGTTGACTTCGATTGTCTTGGTGTATCTACCTCTTTCTCTTTGGACATATTTATGCTTGATGTCCACCAATGTAGCTTGTTTTTTTTTTTTTTGTCAGGACCTTGTTTTGACCCGTTCAGGTACAGTCAAATCTATACACTTGTATAGATGTTTATACAGGGCATTTGTGTACACCTCTGTATAGCAGTCATTGTTGATAGTGGTAGCAGGGGGGTTGAAACTATTTATGCCATCACTTAAGAGACTACAGTTTGCTTTCGAGAAAATTTTCAACTTTTTTTGCTTTAGGGGTCAGATATGATTGTTACTTCGAATGAGATTGATTTATGATCAGACCTTACCAAGGAGGGCAACACATAAGGGATATTGCAGAAACCCCTTATGTTAATAAGCACAAAATCTAGGACATTTGAGCCCCTTGTCGGAGTACAGACTATCTGTTCCAGAACATTTGTATTAATAAAGTCCAGAAACCTTAGAGTGAATGTTTTTGTGTTCATATATGACTCCCAATTGATGGAAGGATAGTTGAAATCACCCATGACCTAGGTGTTTGGCTGTATAGTGAGTGACTCAAGTAGGTCCAGGTAGGCAGAGTGGTTCTCATGGTTCATGGTTGGGGACCTATTGCTAACAATGATATGGAAAGGTGTTTTACCTACAGTTAGTTAAATTTGGAGTATGTCTAGGGAGTTACACAGTTTGACCAGTACTGAGGTGTATTTGTCTTTAATGAAGATTAATACACCTCCGCCTTTTGTTCTTTCATGCTCATTTTGAGGTCTGAACGTGTGGAAGGCATTGTAGCCTTCATGGCTGGGGTGCTCTCTGCAGCCTTGAACCATGTCTCTGTGACTGCACAGGCATCGTCATCTTCCAAGGTAAGGAGTGCTTGCAGTGAGTGCAGTTTCTGATTTAAACTCCTACCATTAAGCAGCATAACCTTGAGTTTGCCTCTAGTGGATATTTTCACATCGGGAATTTAGTTGTTATGACATTGCCTAAAAAATTCACTATGGGGGAGGCAAGTACCTTTGCCAGTAACTAAAAGCCAAGAGGCGACAGGTGAAGACCATCTCTGGCAAAGCAGGGTGGTCTGTCAACCATATCTTCCCAGGCTGACAGATACTCCAATTGTTGAAGTCAATCATTTTTTGTTTATATTGAGGCATCATACAAGGGTAAGTAGCACCACCCACCTGCCACCCAGGCTGTGTGCATAGGTTAAGTAGTACAGCCTACCTGCTACCTCTGCTGTGTGCACAAGTAAAGTAGCCCAGCCTACCTGCCACCTAGGCTGTGTGCATAGGTTAAGTAGCCCAGCCAACATGCCTCCGAGGCTATGTGCATAGGTTAAGTAGAACAGTCTACCTGCCACCCAGGATATGTGCGTAGGTTACATAGCAAAGCCTACCTGCTACTCAGGCTGTGTGCATAGGTTAAGTAGCACAGCCTACCTACCACCAAGGCTGTGTACGTAGTTAAGTAGCACAGCCTACCTGCCACCTAGGCTGTGTACATAGGTAAGGAGCATAGCCTACCTGCCACCCAGGCTATGTGCATAGGTTATGTGGCACAGCCTACCTGCTACTCAGGCTGTGTGCATTGGTTAAATAGCACAGCCTACCTACCACCTAGGCTGTGTATGTAGGTAAGTAGCACAGCCTACCTGCCACCTAGGCTGTGTATATAGGTTAAATAGCACAACCTACCTGCCACCTAGGCTGTGTGCCCCACTTGGGTATAATAGATAAACTCTCCCAGTTAGGCATCAACACATATGTTATCAGATGAGTAGTTAACTGGCTCCCTGATAGAACCCACTCAGTCAAAATAGGGGAAGCCACCTCTAGTAGAAGACCTGTAACAAGTGGCGTACACCAAAGATCAGTCTTGGGGCCTTTTACTATTTGGGATATACTTTTCTCAGGTGCAAGCCAAAACCAGTGGTCTGTGGCTGACCAGGTTTGCAGATGACTGCAAGCTGGGCACTGTCATCAATTCCCCTAGTGATGTGGACATCCTCCAAGAGGGCCTTAACCAAACTAATGACTGGTGCCAGAAGCATGGCCTCAAACTGAATGCCAAGAAATGTATCATTATCCCCTTTGGGGAAAATGGTGTCCCTACTAATTATCACATTAATAACAATGTACTAAGCACCAATCAGTCATGAGGGACTTGGGCACCCAGATTGATAGCAACCTGACTTTTGACCACCATGTTGCCTCCGTTGTTTGGAAAGCTTTCTACATGGCCCACCTCATAAGTAAGGGTATTTCATCCAGGAACAAGGAGGTCATAACATCACTATACTCCTCTCTTATCAGAGTCATTATCGAGTACAATGTCCCCTTTGGCATGCACCTTGCTAAGCACATGCAGCAGTTGGAAAGGCCACAGAGGCTCCTGACCAGGAAAATCCAGGGTCTCAAACACCTATCCTATACAGATAGGCTAAAAGCCCTGTCCCTCTACTCAGTCTTGTACAGACTGCTCAGAGATGACCTGTGTCTGGAACACAAGGCCATCTCAGACTCAGCCTTGATGGAGTTGCTGCATATCCATAAGTCAAACTCCACTTGCACAACCATCATGCAATGTCTCAACCTGGTCTGTGACATTAATAAAACTTGTTAGCTGGATAGATTTGTGTCCCAGTGACTCCCCCATCTGTGGAATAGACTTGCTCTCCATGTCAAGCAGAGTGCCTCACTAACCCTCTTTAAGAGGAACCTGGACAAGTGGATGGGAAACAGAAAATATACCCCTGTCATCCCATCTGTGTCCCTGCTGGACAGGGAAAACAGGTGCTGACTTTGTGGGAACAATAACCTAGTATCATCCTATGAACCTATTAACCTAAGTAGCACAGCCTACCTGCCACCTAGGCTGTTTGCATAGGTTAAATTGCACAGTATAACTGCTACCTAGAATGTTTGAGTAGTACTACAGAAATTGAAAATAGTTGGGAATGAAAGTTAAAAAGCACAGCCTACCTGTCTGCCACAGGCTCTCTGCATAGGTTAAGTACAAATGTAAAATAAAATAAAAATAAAATAAGTAGCACAGCCTACATGCCACCTAGACTTTTGTAGTAGTGGTATAGAGGATGAAATAGTGGAGAATCAAAAGAAAGTGCATCCAATTTACACTTGGACAGTAAAGTAAATGGATCTGACAAGAAATGGAGGATATCAGCTTTTCTGTCACCAATGTTGTGTGCAAAGATTAAATTGTATAATCAAATTGCTGCTTAGAATACTGGAGCAGCTGAATAAGAAAATAAAGACCTAATAAGAGAAGGAGATCAGCCTATATGCCACCTAGGCTACGTGCAAAGATGTGTAGTACAATCTATCTGTCACTGTTGAAGTAGAAGTATAGGTTCATAGGTTCATACTAGGCTATCTGCCCTAGGGCATTTAAAAGCCTAGCCAGAGTGTGTTTGGCTTTCGCCACCCATTTTAAATTAATTTTTCTATGCCCTTTTTCGAGGTTAGTATACTGTGCCTCTGTCTAACAGTGACACAGAAGTGATACCCAGGGTAAACCTACGATCTCCCATCCACTCATCAAGATTCCTCTTGAAGAGAGTCAATGAGGGACTCTGCCTAACCTGGACTGGGATTTTATTCCAGAGTGAAGGGAGCCTCTGTGTTATGAATCTGTCCCTCCAGCATGTCCTATTTATTTCAGTGCTGAGGTTCAAGTCTCTCGAGCGTGTAGCTCGATGGGATTTGGATTTTCTGAGGTGCAGCATGTCCATTAATTCCGGGTTGGACATGGCTTTATACGTCAGGCACAGATCGCCTCTGAGCAGGCGGTATGCCACTGAGTAGAGCTGGAGTTTCTTTAACCGGGCAGCATATGGCATCTGTTTGAGCCCTTTGATCCTCTTGGTGAGGTACTTTTGGGGTCTTTCCAGTTGCTGCAGGTGTCTGGTAAGGTACATCCCAAAAGGGGCATTGTACTCAATTATGGGCCTGATGAGGGATGAGTAAAGAGGCATGATGACCTCCCCTGATCTAGATGTGAATCCCTTCATGATTAGGTGGGCTATATAAAATGTTTTTCTAACCACTTTGGCCACGTGGTTGTCAAATGAGAGATTGCTATCAACTTGGGTCCCCAGATCCCTAATTACTTCTTCTGTACGTAATGGATTACCACCTATGTGGTAATTTGTGGGCACTTTGTATTTGCCAAAGGGGATGACTATACACTTTTTGGCGTTTAGCTTGAGGCCATGGCTCTGACACCAGTTGTCTGTTTCTATGAGGCCCTTTTGGAGGATGCTTGTGTCGGCTGGAGAGTCAATTATGGCACCCAGTTTGCAGTCATCTGCGAACTTGGTCAGCCACAGTCCTTCCGTGTTGGCCTGTACCTCCGAGAAATATATACCGAACAAGAGAGGTCCCATGACTGAGCCTTGTGGGACGCCACTTGTAACTGGTTTGGACTCTGACATGGCTCCAGCAATTCTAACCATGTGGGTTCTGTCCTTGAGCCAGTTTGCAACCCATCTAGTGACATAGGGGTTTATATTTAAGCTGGTGAGCTTATCTATAATGCCCGAGTGGGGTATTGTATCGAAGGCTTTTGCAAGGTCCAGGTAGGCTGTGTGGACCACCTTCCCCTCATCAATGGCCTTGGTGACTGTTTCAAAGAAATCGACCAGGTTTAAGAGGCAGGATCTGCCCTTAACAAAGCCGAACTGGGTAGGATCCAGTGTCTGTAGGTCCCCAATATCTTTATTTATGATGTCCATGATGATCCTTTCCATAGCTTTGCAGACCAAGCTAGTCAGGCTTATGGGGCAATAGTTTCCAGGATCCGTTGAGGCACCACCTTTGTGGAGAGGGACCACTGTTGCTGTACGCCACTCTTTGGGTACATATCCTGTATTAAGGCTGAGATTGAACAGTAGTTTTATGTTTGGGTTTAGCTCTTCTTGGAGTTCATGTAGGACGCAGCCCGGGACACCATCTGGTCCCATTGATGCTGTGTTTTTTGCTTTGGAGAGGGAGGCTCTTACCTGAGCATCTGAGATGTCAGGGGGGCAGCACTCTGCTGGGATAGATATTTGCCCTTTGGTGGGGAGAAGTTTGCTGAACCTGTCAGCTAGGATGTTGGCAATGTCTGTGGGTTCGATGTATTTTTTTGTCATTTTGGACTAATTCTGAGCATATCTGGGAATTCCCACACAGGTTCCTAACATAACTAAAGAAAGCCTTGTGATTATCCTTAGTGTCCTGTGCAATTTTTCTCTCGAAGCTGGCCTTAGACAATTTTATGAGTGCCCATAGTTTTTTGCTAATACTGATCAGAGATGCCTTCCCTTTTTGGGATTTTGCTCTATCATGTAGTAGCTTCCTCCTTCTATTGTATAGTTTGTTTATGGCTGGGGTCCACCAGGCAGGATGTCTGCCTTTGGAGGATTGGGTCTTGGTTTTATTTGGGATTGCATGATCCATGCATTCCTGAAGGTGTTCATAGAATGCATTTATAAAGGATTCTGCGGTCTGGGCCGTATTTTCCACAGGCTCGGGGGCTTTGAAGGATTCCACCTCGGTTTTGAGGAGTGTGAAATTTGCTTTAGAGAAGTTTTTCACTGTGGTTTTCTGGGCAGGGGGTGGGGTCAGGATGTGAATACCCAGTGAGATTAGTTTATGGTCTGATCTTACCATTGAGGGATACACTTCTGGTCTGGAGCATAGAGTCCCCAAGTTGGTGATGATCAGGTCCAGTATGTTTTCCCCTCTTGTGGGAGTGGTAACAAGGTGTTCCATAGCATTTGAGTTTATAAATTCTAGGAACCTTTGGGCTAGGGTGTTGGAGCTAGAGTAATGCTCCCAGTCTATGTTTGGGTAGTTGAAGTTGCCCAATATAATGGTGTTTGGAGTGACCTTCATATTTTCCAGTGTTCTCAGGAAGGCCGAGTGGGGTTCCTGGGTTTGGGAGGGTGGTCTGTAGCAGGCTATAAACTGGAAGGCAGTTTTACCCACTGTTAGTTGCACATGGATAGTCTCTGATGCTTCATGCTGTGCCACCAACCTGGAGGTTTGGGTATCTTTGACGAATATTGATACTCCCCCTCCTTTTGTGGTTTGGTTCAAGTGGTCCAAGCACCCAGCAGAATAAGGAAGAGAAGTAGAAGGAAGAGCTATTAGGATAGGCAATAAAAGAATAAGAGGAAAAAGGATATGGCAAAAGTAGATGATGAACAGCCTTCTAGGGTTTGTGCAAAGGTTAACTTGTGCAAGCTTTCTCCTGCCTAGACTGTTGTAATAATTGTATAAAGAGTGAAAGAGGACATATGCACAGAGATTCCTAGATTTTTTAACCACAAACTCCCTGGACCGGATAGTCAATACACCAACCAGTGGTGCAACCATACTGGATCTGGTCCTCATTAATATGGGAGAGTGCTGCACACCCCCCTACTGTAATGTCTTCCCCTGGTAAGGCCAGACCACAAAATGGTCTCCTTTGAAGTAAAAATAAAACTTGGACCCTCAGCTCAACCAGGAATATTCAGGAACTATTCTAAGGCTAACCTCCTGCTATTAAGTGAGAACCTGGCAAAATTTCAAGCTCCTATAAACCCCGAGGAAACTTCTGCCTATGCAGAACTGTTCACAGAAACCCTGCACAAGCATGTTAATAGCTGCATAGAGGCAGCTGTACCCACCAGAAAGAAGTACAGAACTAACTCAAAAAACAAGCCACCCTGGTGGAATCACAAAATCAGTCAGATGTATAATAGGAGGAAGAAAATTATGGCAAAAATTAGGAAGTGTAGCACTCAGCAGAATAAAATCACTCTCATCAAACTAAGCAAACAACTCAGAGGACAAATAAAGTCTACCAAAGCCAAATTTGAGGTAAGTTTGGCCTCTGAGGCCAAGCACAACCACAAACCATTCTTTAGCTATGTCTCTAAAGTCAAAGGCAATACAGTGCAGAGCTCATTGTAAATGGAGCCACCTATACTAAGCCAGAAGATATAACAAACCTATTGGCTGATAAATTCAGCTACAACCTTACCCCTCTCTCCCCCTCAACCTTCCCTCAGGAAATATCATCAAATATAACTCCCCCTACTATCACTAGGGAACAGGTCCTTAATGTTCTCTCTAAGACCAAGAACACTGCATCAATGGGCCCAGACAGTATCCCAGGATGCCTTCTAAATGGCATGCAACATGATCTATCAGGGCCTCTGGAATTACTATTTAACTGTAGCCTCCAAACAGGCTTTGTACGTCATGAATAGAGAAAGGCAACAGTCATCCCTCTGCACAAAGGTGGGCATCTACAGACGATGGAAACTACAAACCCATAAGTCTCACTAGTCTTATATATAAATGTAAACCCATGGAAAGAATTATTATGGAGATGATCAATAGAGATATAGTAAACCTCCAGACACTGGACCCAACCCAGTTTGGTTTCGTCAAGAGCAGATCATACCTACTCATCCTGATGGATGTATTTGAGAAGGTCACCAAAGCAATGGATGAGGGCATAATCATTCACACTGTCTACCTTGACCTGGCGAAGGCAATTGACACAATGCCCCACTCAGGCATTGCTGACAAACTCAAGAGGTTAGGTACAAACCCGTATGTCACCTGGTCGATAGCCAACTGGCTCACAGACATGACCCAGGAAGTTAGAATTGGGGAGTCTACCTCTACAAAGATGCCAGTCACAACTGGAGTACCTCAGGGATCAGTCATTGGACCGTTCCTTTTTGGCATTTATGTCTTAGAAGTCAAGACCAATGTCAGTAGTCTTTAGCTGAATAAATTTGTAGATGATTGGAAATTAGAAGCTGTCATTGACTCTCACACTGACACAAATGTTCCCCAGGAGGGCCTGACACATGGTGTCAGAGCCATAGACTAAAACTAAATGCCAAGAAATGCATAATAGTATCCTTTGGGAAGTCATCCATCCCTGGTAACTACCATATTGACAACACACCTCTTGGAGATGGCCCAGTGGTCAGGGACATAGGGACACAAATAGATAGTAATCAAGCCTTTGATCATCATGTGTCTACAGTGGTGAGGAAATCATTCTGTGTTGCTCAACTTACAAACAAAAGTATGGCATCTAAGTCCAAGGAAGTCATTGTTCCACTGTATTTGGCATTCATCAGACCTATCATTGAGTACAATGCCCCCTTTGGTATGTGCCTAACCAGGCATATCTAACAACTACAACATCCACAGAGGTTCCTCACTAAAAGAACACAGGACGTAAGTAATATGTCCTGTGCAGACCACCTCAAGGTCCTATCCCTGTATTCTGTCTCCTACAGGCTTTTGAGGGGAGATCTATGCCTGGCATACAGGGCATTGTCAGACCCCACTCTGATGGACCTCCTGCATATCCACAAAACAAACAGTGCCAGAATTACCCATTCTAAAGACTTAAGCCTTGCCTGTGATATAAGTAGGACCTGCTGGAGAGATAGGTATGTATTCTAGAGATTACCCCGTCTATGGAACAAACTCCCCATTCATGTGAAACAGAGTTCCTCCCTAACCCAATTCAAGTGCAGCTTGGACAATTGGATGGGAAACCGGAACTTTCATCCCTGGTTTGGCATCTGTGCCTCTAATGGACACAGGTAACCTCTAAATGGTTCATCTCCCAGGACCATGCTTACACTTATGAAGGGTATCAGAACTTGTCAGAAATTTGGGATGCGTGGCTAGGCTTAAAAAGGCCCTTGTGTTCATTAGCCTGGTAAACACCTATGAACCTATATGAACAGCCTGTATACTACCTAGGCTTTGTGTAAAAGTTAACTTGCACAACCTTTCTTCTGCCTAGGCTGTTGTATTAATTGTATAAAGAGTGAAATAGGACATAAGCATAGCCCAAAAGTGTCTGTTTTTTGAGTTGTACTAACTCAGTCAGAGAAAATGGCTTAAAAGCCCTTAATGGTTACAAATGCGCTCTGAGGGAAAATGGTTGAAGAGTATATAAATCACCTACGGAAGTGAAGGAAGTGAGTTAATGAAGAAATTACTATCAAGACACACTCACTGGGACAGAATAGGTAGCTGAGTAAGCTAAGGCCTGCAACTAATAGCAGAAATATACTTTTTTCATCTTCTCATGAACCACATCAATTTTACCTGATTTATAGATCTTACATTCTATGTTACATCAGTATACCCCACTGCTATTACCTAAGTATATTGTGCTGCTATTATGTAAGTATTTTCTATTACTATTATGTAAATATAACCTACCACTATTATAGCAGTATATCCAACTACTATGGCATAAATATGCCCTACTACTATTACATCATAGGTTCATAGGTTCATAGGTAGGTGCTAGGCTATCAGCCCAAGGGCCTAAGTAAGCCTAGCCAACAAGGTTCCCTGGCTTACACCACCCAAGAAAGTTATTTTCCTGTGCCCCTGTCGAGAGGAGAATCCATACTTCTGTTATGTCAAGTATGCCCTGTGAATATTACATCAGCAAGCCTTCTTGCTATTACATAAGCAAAAATGTTTCATTAGATACACCAGTCATGTGACCCTTCCAGAATGTGTGAATATTTACATATGTACAAATGTACTGATTCAGATATAATTGACAGGACTCTTGATTTAGCTTAATTTAGAAAAATGATCTTGGGTGATTTGAATTTATCATTTGTCTATAAGGCAGGTACAGCTATGCTTGCTGTAGGTGTTCTGGAAGCTTTGGTCTAAGTAGGTGGTATGCTGATTCTTTTCTCACATCTGCAGGAAGATATATAAGCTACTGCAGAGTAGAAGAGGGGACTTAGGTAAAGAACATTACATTTTGTGTTTCAAGATAGTGTGGAGAGGATAGGATCATAAGAAAGTACGAATTCTACTGCACAAGTAGTTTTGGGGAATATAAAATACCTAGCTATAGACACCTTTAAGAATACACACTTAAGCATTGGTGTCACACAAGGCTATACATTGTAACCTGCAAAGTGGTGCCCACCCATCCAATTATTAAAATCAGCCTTAGTAGTAGGCTGGGAATACACAGAGTTAGGAACCTATCCCTCCAGCAAGTCCTGTTTATTTGTTGGTGTAGATTTAGGCCCCTTGGAGAGAGTTTGTAAGAGCTACTTGTTTTGTAAAGAAATAGAAGGTGAAATATCATTGGCTCTTCCTTGACTCAAAAAGTAAGACACAGATTACATTGGAGCAGCCTGTGTGGTAGTACTGAGCATAAGGGAAGTCATGCTAGGATAATTTAAGGATTGAAGGCCTTTACTTTTCTTGTTTAGAAATCTGAGGGGCTTTTTCAGTTGAGTGATAAGCTTGGATTTGTACATACCAAAAGGAGAATTGCATTCTATGATGGGACAAATAAGAGAAGAATACAGTGGTATGATGACTTCTTTGGATCTTGAAGATATTTTCTTGGAAATTAATTCAGCCAAATAGCAGGATTTTCAGCAATAATGGAGAAAACCGACCAATGCCAGTGTTTTGCGTTGCTCTCAGAATGTTACAGCAGCTGTATAATGTCCAGGTGCCACTTTATATCTACTCATTCTAAGTCTCAATGTCTTTGCTCAAGAAACACGGTGAAAGCTTAAAATAATGGGTTTTAAAAGGGACAATTTATTTTTTAACTATTGCTGTTAAGTCAGATAAAAGATTAATAGAACAACATGTCTCACAACAACCTGCATTTTTCTGAGCAATAAGAGGTATGAAACTATTACAATCTTACTGGAATCTTCAGTGACATATCAGGAAAACACACATGGTACATCAGGAGTGTGCATGTGCCATTCCTTGCTGCAGCTGTTTAGTAATCACTGGATGGTGTGCAGCTTTATGTCATCAGCAAACCTGGTCAGATGGGTCATATGTACTTAACAGGCGACTGATCTGCAAAGATCTTAAGAAGCCTAGCCTTACATTCACATGGTAGTTTTTAGCCCTTATATTTTGCATACAAGCAACCCAGAGATGGGAATGAACAAGAATATGTTGGGGTATTTACATGTCCCCTATCCATCAGGGACAGGGGTGCTAAACAGGGTGTGAAGTTGCAGCTACCCATCCATTCATCAAAGTTATATTTGAATAGAGTAACAGAAGTGCTTTGCTTTATGTGGAGTGCAACATGGTTTAAACCTACCCCTGCAACATTTTTCTGTTGATTTTGCAAAAGAAATTGGAGTTCTTTAAGCAGCTATTTATGAAACCATTTGGAATGTAATAGGTCTGACAGAATAGGGCCTGATGCAGCTCTATACATGAGGCAGAGGTTGTCTGTTTGATACTGAAAAGAGGAACAAGGCTTTGAAATTATCTCCATAGTTTTTATGATTTAGACCCTTAACTTTTGAGTGAGAAAACATTGTGGTTGTCACAGCTGTGACAAATGCTTGGACAGGTACATACCAAAAGGGAAATCACCTAATAAGTGCAGAGTACAGTGAAACAATTATTTCCTGACGTCCCGCTCACCAGGCTGAATAAAGAGAAGGTCACAGTGAGCTGCCTGTCGGGCACTAGGATCCACCACATAATGCAAGCACTCAGGTCACTCCAAAGCAAATACAAATATGGCTCAGTCATTGTACATGCTGGCGTGAATGACCTGAGATGTACCTCCCTCGACTACATGAAAAGAGACATAGAGGAGCTCTCTGATCATGTAGCCCAGGCCGGTATGAACCTGACCTTGAGCAGCATCTTACCCTCACCTAGAACGATGCCACAGTATAAAGACAAAATGATCGATTTTAACAATTGGCTAAAATTTTGGTGTCATTCAAAGGGGATCCAGTGTCTGTCAGCCTGGGATGACATGCTCGACAAGCCACGCTGCTTCGCTAGGGACGGCTTGCACCTGTCACCCCTGGGCTTTCGGATATTGGCAAAGGCTCTTGCCACCCCCATAGTGCCTTTTTTAGGCAAGGCTCAAAAGTCAAACCCACCTCCATAGACAGCACAAGGAACAAGAAACTAAGGGTAATGCTGCTTAACGCTAGACGTCTTAACCTCAAGATGCATGCACTCGAAGCTCTCCTCAGTATGGAGAACATCGATATCTGTGCAGTGACAGAAACCTGGTTCAAGGCTCCAGAGAGCACCCCAGCACTACCAGGTTATACCTCATATCATGCTTTTCAATCCCAAAACCTGGACCGAACCACAAAAGGAGGGGGAGTTTCCATATTTATCAAGGATATCCACACCTCCAGGTTAGTGGCATTGCACGAAGTATCGGAGACCATCCATGTGCAACTGACAGTGGGAAAGACTGCTTTTCAGTTTATAGCATCCTACAAACCACCCTCTCAAAGTCAGGAATCCCACTCGGCTTTCCTGAAAACATTGGAGAACATGAAGATCTCTCTGAACACCATTATATTGGGCGACTTCAACTACCCAAACATAGACTGGGAGCATTACTCAAGCCCCAGCACCTTAGCCCAAAGGTTCCTGGAATTTATAAACTCAAATGCTATGGAGCAACTAGTCACCACTCCCACAAGAGGGGAAAATATACTAGACCTGATAATTACCAACATGGGGACTCTTTGCTCCATACCAGAAGTATATCCCTCATTGGTAAGATCAGACCATAAATTAATTTCACTGGATAGCCACATCCCGACCCCACCCCCAGCCCAGAAAACCACAGTGAAAAACTTCTCAAAAGCGAACTTCACACTTCTCAAAACCAAAGTGGAATCCTTCAAGGCCTCAGAGCCAGTGGAAACTACGGCCCAAACTGCAGAATCCTATATAAACGCATTCTACAGACATCTCCAGGAATGCATGGATCATGCTATCCCAAACAAATTCAAGACCCAATCATCCAAAGGCAGGCATCCAGTCTGGTGGACCCCAGCCATAAATAAACTGTACAACAGAAGGAGGAAGCTACTACATGATAGAGCAAAATCCCTAAAAGGGAAGGCATCTCTGATCAGTACTAGCAAAAAATTACGATCCCTCATAAAATCCTCCAAGAACAGCTTCGAGAGAAAAATTGCACAGGACACTAAAGAAAATCATAAGGCTTTTTTCAGTTATGTTAGGAACCTGGGATGCAACTCCCAGACTTGTTCTGAGTTGATTCTAAATGACAAAAAATACACTGAACCCACAGACATGGCCAATATCCTGGCAGACAGGTTCAGTGCAAACTTCTCCACCCCCCCCCCCAAAAAGAGCAAGTATCTATCCCGGCAGAGTGCAGCCTCCCAAACATCTCTGATGCTCAGGTGAAGGTCGCCCTCCTTAAAGCAAAAAAACACTGCTTCCATGGGACCAGATGGTGTCCCGGGTTGTGTCCTACTCACATAGCCAAGAAGAACTAATCCCTCAAGTAAAACTGCTGTACAATCTCAGCCTCACTACAGGATATGTGCCCAAAGAATGGCGTACAGCAACAGTGGTCCCACTCCACAAAGGTGGCGCCTCTGCGGACCCTGGAAACTATCACCCCATAAGCCTGACTAGCCTAGTATGCAAGGCTATGGAGAGGATCATCATGGAACTCATAAACAAAGACATTGGGGACCTACAGACACTAGATCCTACCCAATTTGGCTTCATCAAGGGCAGATCCTGCCTTTTGAACCTGGTCGACTTCTTCGAAACAGTCACCAAGGCCATAGATGAAGGGAAGGTAGTCCACACAGCCTATCTCAACCTTGCAAAGGCATTTGACACAATACCCCACTCAGGCATCATAGATAAGCTATCCAGCCTAAATATAAACCCCTATGTCACAAGATGGGTCGCAAACTGGCTCAAAGACAGAACCCAAAGAGTCAGAGTTGCTGGGGCCATGTCAGACTCGAAACCGGTCACAAGTGGCATCCCACAAGGTTCTGTCCTGGGACCTCTCTTGTTCGGTATTTACTTTTCTGAGGTACAGGCCAATGTGGGAGGACTATGGCTCACCAAGTTCGCAGATGACTGCAAACTGGGCATCATAATTGACTCTCCAGCTGACACAAACATCCTTCAAAAAGGTCTCGCAGAGACGGATAACTGGTGCCAGAGCCATGGTCTAAAGCTAAATGCCAAAAAGTGTATAGTCATACCCTTTGGCAAAAACAATGTGCCCACAAATTACCACATAGGTGGTAACCCATTAAGTACTGAGAAAGTAATTAGGGATCTGGAGACCCAAGTTGATAGCAATCTCTCCTTTGACAACCACATTGCCAAAGTGGTTAGAAAGACCTTCTACATAGCTCACCTCATCATGAAAGGATTCACATCTAGATCAAGAGAGGTAATCATGTCCCTTTATTCATCCCTCATCAGGCCCATCATAGAATACAATGCCCCCTTTGGGATGTACCTTACCTGACACCTGCAGCAATTAGAAAGACCCCAAAAGTACCTCACCAGGAGGATCAAGGGACTCAAACAGATGCCATATGCTGCTTGGTTAAAAAACTCCAGCTCTACTCAGTTGCATACCGCCTACTTCGAGGCGATCTATGCCTGACATATAAAGCTATGTCCAACCCAGAATTAATGGACATGCTCCACCTCAGTAAATCTAAATCCCTTAGAGCCACGCGCTCGAGGGACTTGAACCTCAGCACAGAAATAAATAGAACATGCTGGAGGGACAGATTCATAACCCAGAGGCTCCCTTCGCTCTGGAATAGAATTCCAATTCATGTTAGGCAGAGCACCTCACTGACTGTCTTCAAGAAGAATTTTGATGAGTGGATGGGGGATCGTAGATTTGTCCCGGGGATTACTTCCGTGTCACTATTAGACAGAGGCACAGTAAACTAAACTTTAAAAAGGGCACAGTATACTCAAATCAAGGGATGGCATAAGCCAAACACAATCGGGCCAGGCTTATAAATGCCCCAGGGCAGATAGCCTAGTATGAACCTATGAACCTATGAATTATGTCATTGGATCTGGACACAATATCTTTAGCTATAAGTTGTGCAATAAAAAAAGGATGTCCTTCCAATAGTGGATATGTGGTAAACAAAGGAAGCTAAATGGCAACATAGTTTCCCAGATCCACAACTACGGATTCAGTTTTCAGGGGTGTGCTGTCAGTGTAATAGTTACAAAGGAAGTCATGCTAGGCAAAGGAGAGAGTTATACAGATCTTGACATTTAGTTCTAGTCCATGTTTTTTACACCATCTATTTGTTCAGAATAGGTCCTTTTGGAGGATGTTTGTGTCCTTTGGGGAGTTTATGGTGGCACAAAGTTTGCAGTTGTCTGCAAATTTGGTCAGCTGGTCAGCCACAGACCCTTAACATTAGGTTTGACCTCCATGAAGCATAAGCCAAAAAGGAGTGACTCAAGGACTGAACCCTGGGGTATACCACTTACACTGCTTAGTGACATGTTTTTTGAGTTCTACTTGTGAGACAGTTTGCCATCCAGCAAAGTAAATAGGAATTGCATTTAGCTAGAAGAGTTTATCTATTAAACCAGAGTGTGTGATGGTGTCAAATGCATTTGCAAAGTCTAGATATGGAGTGTGCAGTGTTTTGTCCTTATCCATTGCTTCGGTAAGTTTTTTGAAGTTGAGTAGGTTACTGAGACAGTACTAGCCCTTCACACACTTCTGAGATATTGGATACTTGCAAAGTAAATGCCAAATTGAAGATGGCCCAGTACTGATCATTGTGATATACCATTACATACAAGTTTATGTTCACAGAGAGTACCAGCAACTTTCACTACTTGGGATCTGTTGGACAGCCAATTTGTTATCCAGTCAATAACACATGAGGTTGTATTAAGTTTGTCTCAGTTTTCAATAACACCAATGTGAGGGTCTTAAATCAGTATTCCCTGCTGCTATTACATAAGCAGCAATATTTCATGCCATACACTTACAGAACATATGACAAAAGCCTTGACCAGGTCAAGATAAGCAAATTGTACAGAGTGGCTACTGTCTACAGACTCTTAAACCTTTTCAAAGAAATTAACTAACTTCTGGAGACAGTTTCTGCCTTTTACAAAGCCAAACTGATTGAGGCCTAGATTAGTTAAGTTGCCTATGTCTGCATAAATGAGTTCTATTATGATACATTCCATGGCTTTTCTTATACGATTTGCACTGCTAATGGCCTATAATTACTCAAGTCTGTAGACAGGTTCCTTTTATGTAGTGCAATCACACTGATTGTTTTCCAGACATCATGCACAAACATTGCAGATAGCCTGACACGGGATAGTTTACACTGAGGCATACTTGACACTGCTGGGAGTGCAGCCTGGTATATTGTTTGGCGCCACTGAAGTATTATTTTTAGCCTCTGATGGAGATTCTAAGACTTGTTCGAATAGAACTTAAGGGGGAACTGATTTTCAGGAATATTGGGAGCAACAATGTAGGTAAGTGGGTTAAAGTTAGCACTAAATTTGTATGATAATATACTGGATATTGCCTTGGGATCAGAATGTGTGATATTATTATGTATGAGCTCACTGTATTGTTGAACATTATTCCTAAATTTATTGACATACCTGAAAAAGGATTTGTAGTTTACTTTAGTATCTGTAATGGCCTTAAGCTTCACTTTACATTTTTAATAGTGGTCTTAAATTCCTTGCTGGCATGTTCTTTTGTTATACAGTTTATCACTGCAGGAGTTTCACCAATGAGCTTTATTTTTGAATTTACCATTATATTTAGGGAGGACAGGTACTGAATTTTCTATGGAGCTGTTAGGTGATGGTAAAAGTTGGAGATGAATGTTGCAGCCCTCTCACTTAGGTCTACACTGAAAATTTTGTGTAGGTTTTCTACAAGAAAAACTAGGGTTGTCCTCATACCTCTCAACCTGGAAACATCAAAAATCTGGACAAAGCCCATGAGAAATAGGTACAAATCTGTATGCTGATTAACATAAAATTTGCATACATAATTACATAACCCTGCCTACTGCAATGGCATTGTTGGATACCAGCTTTCAAATGCAAACTTAAGAAAAGACAACCAAAATATGACACCAGAGTCCCCCTGCAGCCATTAAAATGTCCCATTATCTGGCTATTTCGCCTCATTTACCATAAACACTAATGTGTGCATATTACTTTACTTCTACAATGATTTGGATTTTATTTTTTACATTTTATAACACAATGCACAAACATTAATTGGCATCTGCTAAACAAAGCAATACTGTCTCACAATGAAAATAAACTTGGCATTAAAACTTCTCTGCCCTTGAAACTCACATTCATTGAAACCCTTACCACATCCAAAGAAAATGCATCTGGCCAGTGGTGGATAAAGATTACCTTTGGGCTGTTTTCAAATCATTGGCCCCTTGCACACAAAACAAGAAACATACACATGTTCATTGATACACCTTCCTGACTTTATTAAGTTATATTCCTTGTACAATAGAGCACACTTGTTACACAGAGCGCATTTTAAATTTATTGTTTAAATATTTTTCCAGTAGACAATGAAACAAAATGCATGAACCAATAATGACAAAACTGCCCAATTCAGAACATTTCCATCATAAAAGTCTACTTCCACACCCACACAATATATATGTGTGTGTATATATATATATATATATATATATATATATATATATATATATAAATGACAGTAGTGTAAGCCATAGACATCTTGCACAGCTTCTCGCACTTATTTTCAATTTCAGTTTTTTTTTTTGGGGGGGGGACAAAAGGCCAAAAACCAGGGGGAGACATTTTAAACATTGCTTGTATAATTTTGGAACGTTGCTAGAATAAAATGTTGTGTTACCACCATGCATTTCACTGCCAAGCCTTGAACCCAGGACCCTGTGTACTACAGTCAGAGCAACATACCATTATAACAAATCAGCAGTGTCCTGTAAGATAGGAAGACTGAAACTTAAATAGCTATCATTTAGTGAATTCAGTTTTCACTTCTCATCATAGCTCTCAGCCTCTTAGCACAAAAAACCTGGACAAAGCCACTAATGGGGTAATACAGAATTCAGTTCTCACATCTCACCATAGCTCTCATCTCAACGTCATAGCACAAAAAACATGGATAAAGCCAATAATGGGGGAATACAGCCCCAAAATAGGGACATATTTAAAATACTGATCTTATAAAATTAGAAAATTGCTAGAATAAAAGGTTTTGTATTACCATTTATTTTCTGAAAAATATGAAGTCTGAAATTCAAATGCCGGTCATTATTTAGTGAATTCAACCCTTCAGTCACAGATTTTATGAGGAGCAGATATATAATATGAGGCATAAATTCACAAGTGGTGATGGCTATGGACTTTTTACCTTGTACCCAGGATACAGAGCTTGAGCTTGAGTACCCCTAGCCACTAGGTGTATTCAAATCGGGCCATCTATACACACGCACACACACACACACACAAACACACACACACACACACACACACACACACACACACACACACACACACACACACACACACACCCTTCTGAAATAGTAATGCAGTCAATAGCTAGTCAGAAAAACTAAACCTGAGTGCAGAATCCTACCCGTTCGTCTCGCATTTCAGTGCAATCAAGATAATAGCCAGACAGGAAACCTAACATTGAGTGCAGTCAAAACTAAAAGCAAGATAAATGCAGCAGTCAAAACTAAAAGCAAGATAAATGCAGCAATCCTTTTTGTGTAGAATCCTACCTGTTCGTCTGGTAATCAAGATAACAGCCAGACAGGAAACCTAACATTGAATGCAGTCAAAACTAAAAGCAAGTTAAATGCAGCAATCTTTTCTGTGCAGAATCCTAACCGTTCATCTTGCATTTGAGTGCAATCAAGATAATAGCCAGCCAGAAAAACTAAAATTGAATGCAGAAGCACAATCCTACCCGTTCGTCTCGCAAGATAAATGCAGCCAGAATCAGGAAGTAATGCAGCAGCAGTCCTTTCTGTTCACTGCAAGATAATAAGCCAGCCAGCCAGAATAAATCCATAAGTGAAGTGGGAAGTAATGCAGCAGTCTAACGTCTTGCAAGTTCAGCCAAAAGATACAAAATGGTTCCTGTTCTTCATTTGAACAGCCGGAATCACATCCATAGTGTGCACATGAGCCCTTGAGCTCAATTCTGACAGGCTGGTAGCCCTAACGGAGCTGACGTTATCATGCACGTGATGACGTCAGCTCAAAACACGAGAAAAAAATAAACAAATAAAAAGCTGAGAAAAATTTGGAAATGATGGGGTGCCACTCGGGAATTGTGGCACTGCATTATTTGGGTTGGGGGGTGGCCTAATGGTTGAGGTGTTTGCCTTACAAACACAAGGTGCAGGGTTTGTGTCTCACAAGGGATAATTGTCTAGGCTTAAAATGGCCCGCAAGGGCAGTTAGCCTAGTACTAATCTATGAATCTATGAATCTATAAAACTCTGTAAAAAACGAGTTATTCTGTACAGTTGGGAGGTATGGTTGTCCTGGAAAAGCTCCTAATGACAATTTCATTCAGTTGTGAGGTGATACCACTATAGGCCTAACACAGAAGATGACTGATTTGTGGTCAGATTTAATCAGGGATGAAGAGATGTGGAGTGGGGTGCAGGCTGGGGCCTGGGGCCTGGTTTGTAAGGACTATGTCAAGGATATTAGTGCATCTTCTGGGTAGTATTCTCCAAAAGCTTATTGGCAAGAAAGGATCAGTAGTTATTATATAGCTTAAATGGAAGGGGGTAGAGAAGCGAAGTGAATCAATCTATAACTAGTAACCATTTTGTATTCCTTAGGGTCATACAGTGGTGTTCATTGCTAGGGGATAGATTAATATATTTGCAGATGCTGCTGCCTGTTGTTTGCATGATGTGTACATTAAGGGAATGGTTTACTATTATACTACCATGACCCCCCCATTAATATTCCAAAATCAGCGTGCACATTGTAAATCGACTTATACTAATGGAAAAAGGTCCGGTCGCCCGGACTTTTTCCATTAGTATAAGTCTTTTTTTAAAACACTGTCTCGCTATGTTAAAGGAGTTTAACTTAGCGACACAGGTTTAAAAAAAAGCAACGGAGATTTCCGTTGCTTTTTTTAAAGCTGTCTTGCTATGTTAAACTCCTTTAACATAGCGACACAGTGTGTAAAAAGCAACGGAGATCTTGCTTTCTCCGTTGCTTTTTTTTTAAAACCTGTCTCGCTATGTTAAATGGGTTTAACATAGCGAAACAGTAAAAAGCAACGGAGATCTCCGTTGCTTATTTTAAAGCTGTCTCGCTATGTTAAACCCATTTAACATAGCGAAACAGTAAAAAGCAACAGAGATCTTGCTTTCTCCGTTGCTTTTGCCCACAGCTGTGATGTACTGCGTAGGCATGCGCAGTACATCAGAACTTCCGCAGAATACCAGACAACTGCGGAAGGGCAGCAAGGAGGCATTATACAATGCCATTATTTAAGAAAAGTAATTTTTTTTTTTCTTAAATAATGTCATTGTATAATAACAATAACCCACTTCTGGGTGTGGGTAATGCTGGATTTACCCACGGTTGGCTTTGTTTGGTACCAAACCACGCCAACCGTGGGTAAATCCAGCATTACCCACACCCAGGCGTGGGTTATTGCTATTTTATGACTGAGTAGGCAAACTCCCAGATAGGGAATTAGAATGCTGCTGGTTAAGTTCCAGTGAGTCTAGGAGTTGAGATGACTGGAGATAGAATAACAGGCTTTTTGCTGATTGTTCAACTTTTCTATTATTGTTTCAGAGTGCCTTTTAATGGAGAGCTTGGTCCAAAATAAGGCCAATGTTTTAGCAGCTGTGTATCTGATTGTTGAATGAGATAAATTAATTTAGAAATCTGCTATTAGTTTGTGGGGTGTCCCAAAAATCACAGTGACAGTTCTATTTACACTTAGTATCAAGTGATTGAGAATTAGTGACTCAGGAAGATAAAATCCTTTCAGAAAATGTTTTGAG
The DNA here is from genome assembly GCF_019279795.1 of Protopterus annectens. Taxonomy (NCBI): domain Eukaryota; kingdom Metazoa; phylum Chordata; order Ceratodontiformes; family Protopteridae; genus Protopterus; species Protopterus annectens. Next base: position 1,436,012,084 of record NC_056746.1, on the reverse strand, counting down.
TTAGCTCTGTGAAAGGTCCTGATCTGTGAATAATAATGTAATCCGAGTACACTGTTATTAGTGAAGGGTATACAATGGAAGGAATGTCATTTACTCATCCCATGGTTGATAATTTTATATTACCCATAATGAGAATAACTGTGATAATACCATAGACAATTTGAGGGGATCCATGCATGGCAAAAAGCATTTAGAAGATGTCTCTGTATTATCTTTCAGGTTGATATCTAAGAGTTGTGAAGGGGGAAGGAGAAGGGAAGAATGTTTTTGTCTTTTTCTTTATGTCCATTATTTCAACATCAAATCTAATGAGCTAAAACAAAACTCACTGAGGTCCAGCAATCAAAACTCCAGACATTAACTGAACTTACTGAAAGCCAGCTTGTCAACAAACCAACATAGGTTCATAGGTTCATAGATTAGTACTAGGCTAACTGCCCTTTTGGGCCATTTGAAGCCTAGCCAGTTACCCCATGTGAGAATCAAACCCTGCACCTTGTGTCTTTAAGGTAAGCACCTTAACTATTGTTGATTAATGTGCTTTCACATTAACTTGTTTCTAATTTTTGTTACAGAAGCATTTTTTGGAGTATTACAAAGATACAGTAGCCTGTGTCCTTCTTTTGTTCTCCTGCCTTTTAGTTGTATGGGTATCTATTTATCGGAATGAGATTGCACGATTTTTGCCTATTTCCCAATAATAGTACTCTATGAATATTTTTACATTTATGGTCAGTCACAAATATTTGAGGTATTCAGAACTGCTGGCTGATGTTCACAATCAATGCTTTGTATTATATTACTATTAATATGCAAGAAAATGTCCCAAATAAAACATACAAAGTTAAAAAAGTACCTGCGTTTAGATGATATAATAAATCCACTGTAGCCCACCATGATCATGTTTCTTCTTCTTTAAGCATTCTGCATTCTGTTTCCACCCACAGTTACCACTAGGGAATATGCATGTGATCTCTTGTCCTTTTACCTTTCAACTTTTTCCGTCACAATGCTCACATGGTCTATGACATCATCATCCATAAAAGCCACTCCATCTCAAACATAGGCTTTCAGAAGCTTCTGTCAGTCTATTACCTTGTCTAACTAGAAAACTGCTTCACTGAGCAGTTTTTTCCCCACTACTTTCAAAACACAGCACAACATCACTTTCTGTAACAATCATACCACATTCATTTGAGTTCCCTGTGGCATAATTGCATTTTCTGCTGTATTACCTCCTCCATTACTGGTACATGCTCTCTGCAGTGCCCCTGACAAAAGTAGTAAAATTTCCATGGTTACCTGCCCCAAATACTACCATAAGTCTTAACTGAAAATAGACCAAAGGCCCATTGGATTATTTTTTTTTTCTGTTTGTTAACTAGATAAAGTGGGCTGGTATAACCACCCTTTCGGCCATAATCCTGGCCAGAGTCAGATAAAACAGTACAATATACTCCAGTCAAACAGACCTCAGACTAACAAATTAGTAGACACAAAACAATAAAAGTAAACTCTGTTAAGTATTAACAACCAATAATATATACCATGCGGACCATGCAATGCATGAAACTCATGACAGAAATATACAATACGAAATGTACAGTTCATAAAATTAAAGAGATGTGTTGTAAGGAACCAGTAAAGGAGCATATGACAACCCAACAATGAAGTACATATTTATGTTCTCAAGTAACTATTACAGAAGAGTTTTGCTCTGTAAAAAAGTCACATGAAATGTATCAAAATGAGATTTACTTTGGTAAATCATGTTAGTAATAAAACATTTACACTGCATGACATCAGTAAAAAAAAAAAACACTATCTTGTTTGCTTGTTTCCCACCTTTCCTAGCCAGTCCAGTTCCCAGGCTTTGCTTGTATCAGGACTTTATTTTCTGTGCTCAGAGCTATCCAGACCTTGCTGTGGTAGAGGGAAGTCCTACTGCTTACCAGTGGGACTGGTGAGCATTGTACTGCCTATCTAACACTAAAGGAGTGGTTTCCAGCTCAGAAATTGTAATTTTATTAGCCTTTTTGGGCTGATTTCGATCCCTTTCAACTTTATGGCTTAAAACCACGTGTGTTTGCACATTTTTTGCATCATGCAGCACTGTGAGGCTACAGTTAAACTATTCCAGGTGCCAGAAAGTCTGCTCTTCAAACTATCCCTTAGAATTAGCTGGTTTCTCAGTAGTAGCATTAAAATCTGAACCCCTGTGACTAGCACTTGCTCTAGAACCTGCTGGAAAGGACTAGGAAGCCAGAAACTGATAAAAGCACTAAACTCTCCTTGTCAATAAGGAGAAATTAATCATAGGCACTAAACAGCCTATAATTTCAAAGTACCTTGCAAAGGTAAGGGAAAACAGCTGTTATACTTTACAAAAAAAACACCTAAACAGGCATGTCCATGGGTCAGCTTCCAGTGATTTCTCCTGTCCACCTGGTGAATCTGGGCATTCTGGGGCAATGCAGCAACTGCCTGATGTACACAGACAACCCTCTCCTCCTACCACCCAACACTACAACCTGCGAGAGATGCACTTACATAGCCAAACTGGAAGCAAAGCTCTCTCCGGCCAGGATTGTGCTAGACAGTCAAGAGGAGAAGGTTAACACCTGCACTACATCTCAAGCAACTCATAGACCTTCAAAACCCACACCATCAACACCCACACATAGCAACACTAAACCCACATATGTGGAGGCCCTTAACATTAACCTGCCCAAGCAACAAGGACCTCCAAAGATGAAATGCAAACAAACACCAAACACAACCAAAGTGACACATAGCTCAGAACACCAGTGTGCCACCCAACAACAGCCTCTAAGGCAAGACAATGTACTTAACACTTTAGTCATAGGTGACTCTATAGTCATGCAAACTGCTGTCCCACTCACCAGGCTGAACAAGGAGAAAATTACAGTCAGCTGCCTGTCGGGTACCAGGATCCGCCACATAATGCATGCACTCAAGTCACTCCACAACAAGTACAAATACAACTCTGTCATTGTTCATACTGGAGTGAATAACTTGAGACGTACCTCCCTGGACTACATGAAAAGAGACATGGAAGAGCTCTTGGATCATGTGGCCCAGGCAGGTATGACCCTAGCCCTGAGTATCATCCTGCCTTTGCCCAGAATGATACCACAGTATAAGGACAAAATGATTGACTTCAACAATTGGCTAAGCTTCTGGTGTCATTCAAAGGGGATCCAGTATCGGTCTGCTTAGAAAGACATGATCGACAAACCACGATGCTTTGCCAGAGATGGTCTGCACCTGTCACCCCTGGGATTCAGGTTACTGGCTAAAGCTCTTGCCACCCTTATAGTGCCTTTTTTAGGCAAGATTCAAAGGACAAAACCACCACCGTAACAGATACAAGCATGCAAAATCTGAAGGTAATGCTACTCAATGCTAGAAGTCTAAACCTCAAAATGCAGTCTCTCGAGGCACTCCTGAAAATGGAGAACATTGATATCTGTGCAGTAACTGAGACTTGGTTCAAGGCTCCAGAGAGCACCCCTGCAATACCAGGCTACAACTCTTACCACACTTTTCGGCCATAAAACCAAGACCGAAACACTAAAGGTGGTGGAGTGTCCATATTCACCAAGGATATTCACACCTCCAGGCTAGTTGCCCAACACAATGCATCTGAAATTCTCCAGGTGCAACTAACACTAGGTAAGACTGCAATCCAAATTGTAGCTTGCTACAGATCCCCCACCATGCCCCGAGATTCTCACTACATCTTTCTAAACATACTGGAAAATATTAAGATACAACCAAACACCCTAATACTGGGTGATTTCAACTACCCTGCCATTAACTGGGAAAACTACTCGGGTAGCAACTCCTTTTCCCAACGGTTCTTGGAATTCATAAATTCCAATGCCCTGGATCAACTAATCCTTTGTCCCACCAGGAGCTCCAATATCCTAGACCTGGTCATTACCAACATGGAAGATAGATGCTCCACACCAGTGGTCACCCCCTCATTGGTCAGGTCTGACCATAAGCAAATCACCCTTGACATCCATATCCCACCCCCACCCCCACCCCAGTAAGGAAACCTCCTTAAAAACTTCTCCAAAGCCAACTTCATGCTACTGAAGTCAGAAGTGACAAACTTCATGACACCCATGCAGACAGGATATGAAAGTTTGACTGCAGAATCTTACACTAAGGCACTGTACGAGCACATCCATTCGTGCGTGAATCGTGCCATCCCAAATAGAACGAAGATGTTCTCCTCCAAAAAAAGGAAGCCAATCTGGTGGCCCCCTGCTATAAACAAACTATACAACAGAAGGAAGAAACTGTTGCAGAAAAGAGGAAAATCCCAGGATGCAATAAACTTCCTCACCAGCCTCAGTAAGAAGCTGAGATCCCTCATAAAATCCTCAAAAGCTAGTTACGAAAATAAAATTGCCAAAGATTCCAAAGACAACCACAAGGCATTCTATAGTTATGTCAAGAATCTAAATGGCAATGCTCAGATCTGCTCTGTGCTTCAACAGAATGGCATTAAATATACTGATCCCAAGGATATTGCCAATATCCTGGCAGATCGATTTAGTGCCAACTTCACCCCCCTCTCACCCCCTAAAGGACCAATCTCAGTACCAAGATTGCCAAATTCCGGTAATCACGGCCACACAGGTAGAAACCACACTCTCCAAAGCTAAGAATTCAGCATCCATTGTACCAGGTGACATCCCAGGCTGTGTACTACATGAACTACAAAATGAACTGGCACCTCACCTAAGTATCATGTTTAATCATAGTCTCACCTCAGGCTTCGTGCCCACTGAGGGGCGCACAGCTACAGTTATCCCACTCCACAAGGGGGGATGGATCCCGGGAACTACCATCCCATCAGTCTGACGAGCCTTATCTGCAAGGGCATGGAATGCATTATCATGGAACTTATAAACAAAGACATTGGCAACCTTCAAACAATGGACCCCACCCAGTTTAGGTTTGTGAAGGGCCTTCTTCAAATCAGTCTCCAGAGCTGTGGATGAGGGTAAGGCGCTCCACACAGCCTATGTGGACCTCGCCAAGGCCTTCGACATCATCCCCCACTCTGGAATCATAGATAAACTTACTAAGCTGGACATAAATCCCTATGTCACTCGATGGGTTGCCAACTGGCTTACTGACAGAACCCAGACTGTAAAAGTAGCCGACTACAAATCCAGCTCCAGACAAGTTACAAGTGGAGTACCTCAGGGTTCAGTCCTGGGACCACTCTTGTTTGGCATCTACTTCTCTGAAGTACAGGCCAACACTAAAGGACTCTGGCTAACAAAGTTCGCAGATGACTGCAAACTGGGAGCCATTACTGAATCCCGAAATGATGTGGATATTCTACAAAAGGGCCTTACAGAAACAGATGCCTGGTGCCACAGCCATGGGCTCAAGCTTAATGCCAAGAAATGTATAGTTATCCCCTTTGGAGAAAAACATGTACCCATGAATTACCACATAGGTGGCAGTACACGAAACATTGAAAGTGTGATGAGAGACTTAGGGACACAAGTGGACAGTGGTCTCACTTTCCATAACCACATCGCCACAACAGTCAGGAAATCTTTCTATGTGGCACACCTCATCACTAAGGGATTTTCATCCAGAAAAAAGGAGGTCATTGTCCCACTGTACTCATCCCTCATTAGACCCATTATAGAGTATAATGCCCCGTTTGGTATGTACCTCACAAGACTTCTGCAACAGCTGGAAAGGCCACAGAAATACCTCACTAAAAGAATCACAGGCCTAAAGCAGATGCCATATGCTGACAGTCTAAATAAACTCCAGCTATACTCTGTAGCATATCATCTACTCAGAGGTGATCTCTGCTTAACGTACAAGGCCATGTCAAACCCTGAGCCGTTGGACATGCTCCACTTAAAGAAATCCCAATCCCTCAGAGCCACACGCTCCAGGGATCTAAACCTTGTCATCACAATGAACAAAACATGCTGGAGGGATAGGTTCCTGACCGAGAGACTCCCCATACTCTGGAATAGACTGCCCATACATGTCAAGCAGAGCGCCTCCTTGGCCTTCTTCAAAAGGAACCTTGATGATTGGATGGGAGATAGGAAATTCACCTCGGGGATCATGTCAGTCGCCCTGCTAGACAGGGGTCCAGGGAAGTAAATATTGTGGGAAGAAATATCCAGGGAATTGTTATGGCTAGGCTTGTATAGGCCCTAGGGCCGATAGCCTAGTACCAACCTATGAACCTATAAGATAGGTTATAATAATGTGCTTAAATAGTGAAAGTAAAGTTCTGTTTTTTTATGTCACTGGGAAGAGAAGTGACAACTGTAAGGCCAAGTATAAAGAAGTTTCTTTCACTGTTACATAATATAACAGGTGGCCTTTTAAGGATAAAAACTCCTGTACCATGTGTGCACTGATGATTACAGATAGCCCAGCTGCAATAAGTGGACAGAAATCAATATGAAGGAGCTTGTATAGCATAGCTAGGAAGAGAAAGGTCACTCGTTCAGTCAAATGAAGTGGAGTTATCATAATGAATGCCGTAAAGTAGTGTATTGTGGTATTGAAGAACATGATATGACAGATATTGTGCAAGGCATTTTGCAATGTTGATGTTCATTGTGAAATGCATTAAGTAACAAGGTGCAAATGTGAATTTGAGTTGGAGCATATTCTTAGCAAAAGATTTTATTCCTTCTTGAGTGAGGTGACTGAAGATCCTGTAGGCAAATCAGTAACAGGAGAACTCTGCTGAGAAAACGTTCAGCATATCTATGGAAACCATTTCAATAACACAGTAAAAATAAACTAAATTAATGCAATTTAATCTCACTGAAAATAAATAAAATGAAATATAAAACAAGTTAAAAAGCTAATGCTTTACAAGCAGGGATACACGAATCAAGTCATTAAAGCAAACATTTATGTTTTGCTAGGATGTCAACCAACTTTAAAGTGTAGCTACTGTGCCTGCCAGCACTTACACTACCCATGTTTCCCTTAAGTAGGAAGAAGTGATTTAATGTCACACTCATTGGAGATGAATCCCTGTTGTTTCTTCTTCTGTGCCATGTGACACCAGTTCTCTAGGGAATGGTGCTGACTCTGGTTCCTTCATTGCTGAATTTTGCCAGCATCTGGCTTCTGCCTAATGTACTTGCTTGAACTCATTAGGTTATATTGGGTATGGGAGGTCTCAGGGATCAGCTCTGCAACCTGAATGTTTAGCTGTCAATATATTTTACAGCCAGGATTTTGTAATAGGACATAGTACAAATACAAGTCTGAAGTGCTGGTGAAGATGAGGATTTATTTATTTTTTTTTTGGAATAGAAATGATTCGGGAGTGTTTAAATTTACACGGGACTATAACTATGGTCAGGGAGTGGTTTAGGGAATATGAAAGATTGTGCTAGGCATGTTGCAGCCTTACAAAAGACGCATATTTCCCATTCAATTTCTCAAGCACTTCTCTCACTGTCTTCGAGGTCATGATTGAAATAAAAGGTGGGGTGAATGATAGAGACAGGAAGCAGAGTGAAATGTATTTGGGGGGGTTAAGAGTGATTACTGCTGCTGTACAAGGGAGGTACATGGATGAAATGAATGTTTTGAAGCAATGGAAAGTAAAGGGTTGATAACTGGAATAGATTTGGTGAAGGTTTTGTATAAAATTAGGCTACACTTTCCAGAATAGTCTGGGTTGAGATACCATGTATTTTAGCTTCACTGTAAGGCAGACAAACACAAAATTATTGTAGAAGGTATAAGTCACTTGGAACACGTTCTTAATACAACTGCAGTTTATTTACACAGAAATACAAAATTACATTACAGTTCCAACGACAAATTTAAAATAAGCATGCTTATTATGCACAGTACAGTTTTATGAAACTGACACTTCAAAATTCATAACCTGCATTCTTATAGTTCTGCAATTAAGCCAAAGCCTCTTAGCAATTCAAGCTAAACTGCTGTAAATCCATATACATGTAGTTTTCCTGTTACTCCTTGAATACATCCACAGGAGTTTCTTCTCTGATATTCTCCAACTTTACAACTTCCTCTGGCCATGGCCCACTTATCTTTCTTAAATGAGAAGCAAACATCTCTGCCACTGTGGGGTTCTAGTCCCTTTTTACCAGCAACGACCTTTTTGGGTGATTCCCATTCCCTGGGCCATTTGCACAAAGCATCATTGTATTATACTAAGGATACTTACTGCTTGAAAGTTGTTACCATAACATGAGGTACATATGGCAGTTCAAATGTAATAAACAGCATTTCTGACGCATCAAAACAGCCACTATACCACAATGACCCCACCTCAGCATTGAGCCCCTGGTTCTATTCTGAGTGGGATGGGTCATGGGACTGAGGGTAACTCAACCACATTCGTCTGGCTGTTGTTCTTAATGCTGAAATGAAAATATAGCGATAAAGCATACCTACACAACTTGCTGTTTATACCCTGTTGCTTGACTAACCATTGCAGGGGTGCATGGTTTGTTACTGAAGTGAAGCTGTGTCCAAACAAATAATATGGCAAAAATGTTAATGCCCACATAATATATAAATATTATATAGCCATTTTCAGGAATCATTTGGGAAGACAATACATTTTTTATTTAAATATATGACACTGGCCATATATTTTACTCATTTTATTGACTACAAATTTATTTTAGGAGTTTGTAGACCACTTAACTCATTAACACCTATGTAGTGTGGAATACCACACTTCTAGCAGCCTATACACATCCTGTAGTCCATAGTCTTGCCCAAGTTAAGAATCACATTGGAATCAAATTTTTTGGAGGATCCCTTTGATGGAGATAGCTTTTTTAGATCTATTATTAGTCAGTGGCCAGTTTGACGCTCTATGTTCTTGAATACATAGGAAACCCAGCATATTTCTGATGATTCATTTTAGTTTGATATTAATGATGTCCCATTTGGCTGGTTACAAATGAAATTGAATTAAAAAATATACAGTGATAGGGCACTGGAGTAAATGCTGCCCACAAGCTGTAATTGTCAGTATTCAAATGCCTGAACAGTTGGTAATAAGAGAAAGAAGTAATTTATATGGTAGTCTTCCCCAACCTTATTATAATTTGAATAAGGTGGAATGAGAAACTTTAAGAAATTTCCCAAGTAGTTGTAAAAGAAGCAGATAAAGACAAGAATATTGTGGTACTTTCATATGGGCAATATGCAAATTTGTGTATGCAACTGGCAAATGATAAGATCACATATGCCCATTCAAATTTGAGTTGTTTGACATATTATAACTGAAAAAAAAACAATCGAAAGCTTTTACCAGACAGATTGTGAGTGTAACTTTCTTTTATGCGCTACCAAAAATTAGTCGCTAGATAACTCTCCAACATACCCTGTAATGTCTTTATGTCAGACCTGTTGGTAACATTTTGAATCTTTTTAGAGCAGATTTTAGAGCCACTGGCTGCATAGTCTCCTTTTTATATTAGGGCTTATGCACACCTCGAAGAAAAGTTAAGTGCTGTGTCTTGGAAGGAGATCACTTTTGGACAACTTTAGATGCACAAGCACTTTATCACACTACATCTCATAAGGATGAGATCAATACAATGTCAAGTAGTTTGTAAGAAAGTACACATAATACAGCTAATATTCAACTTTGGGAATCTGGTTTTTTGTCCCTATTTTATTTTTTTATAACATATTCTATGTACAGTGCAAAGGAATAACAATGTGTGTAGAATTGTACTGGTTGCGTATTTTCATGAATCGGCTAGAAAGATAATACTTTTTGATTTGGAATACATTTAGTCTACAAAATATTTGCACTCAGACAAGAATACAATTTTAACAGAAAAAAGTGGTATATAGCCAGGTGTGTAACCTCTCCCCATTAAATAATGCAAACTTTTAACTCTAGCCTTTCAAAATGTAACTGGAATCAGTTAAAAAAAACATGCATCTAGATTATGCTGTTTCTGAGTTTAATATTATAATTCTCAACATAATAAATGAGATCATCCTGGAAAGAACCAAAAGAATAAAAGCAAATCCAGCACCTTGGCTGACAAAGGAAGCCAAGAAATCTATGATATGGAGAGAAAGGCATAATAACAAAATCCAAAATAGCCTCCAAATTTTTAAACACATCCACAACATGGCTGAGCATCAAACTAGAGCAGATAAAAAGGTTTACTATCCCAACCTTCAATACAGATATAAAAAAATCCCTAAAATAATTCTGGACCTCAGTAAGCAAATTTGTTCTTCCCAGATACCCCACCACACACAGTCCAAACACAAGTAAAAACAATGACAACATTGCTACACAACTTAACACCCATTTCCTTACTGAAAGACATCTCCTCACCACCTATACCTACCCATACAACACATGACAATGACTCATATACCTTCACCTTTAAACCTGTACCAACCTCATTCATCAAAAACGTCTTCTCATGTTAAAACAAATCAGCCAAGCCATTGATAGCATATCTGCTGAGTATATTAATATCAGTTCAGATGCACTAGCCTACCAATTCACAATCCTGATTAACCACTCCATCATAGAAAATAAATCATGGCCATACTCTCTGGGGGAAAATTTGGCCATGGTGGTGCAGTGGGTTAGTGTTGTCGCCTCACTGCAAGAGGTTCTCCGATTCGATTTTCAGCTGGAGTGCCTTTTGTATGGAGTCTGCATGTCCTCCCTGCAGTTGAGTGAGTTTTAAAGACATGCAGGTAGGCGCATGGGTGTGTGTGTGTGTGTGTGTGTGTGTGTGTGTGTGTGTGTGTGTGTGTGTGTGTGTGTGTGCGTGTGCGTGTGCGTGTGTGTGTGTGTGTGTGTGTGTGTGTGTGTGTGTGTGTGTACCTTCTGTGAATGTTGGGCACTGGGCTGGCAACTTGACACCATAAAAACTCCACTGTCAAACAAATGGTTCACCCAGTATTACTTCTAGACTAGTCTGCAGGCAATTTTTAAAGTCTGCCAATGCATTACACTCCCAAACAATATGTTCCCAGTAATCTCTTTCTTCCCCAGCACACCTCCAACATTTGCTGTCTACTTGAGGTAAAATCCTTTGGTTTTTACTTGGGGTATAAAAATACCTATGTATACACTACCAATCAAAGATCCTAAATCTTCTAGACATTGTTGCATATTTGGGAGTCATACATATATCCCCTCATTGTTTTTTTTTTGTGAGTCATTTTCATCCTTCAAATTACTAACTTACTCCTAAATTCAAAGAAAAACAAATTAATGATTTTCCTTCCAAAACAGATATTGGCTCAAAATCGAACTTATCACATCTGATCAGCAAATAACACCACTATAGAAATAGCACCACATACTAAATTAGCAGGAGTCCCAGTGGATGAAAAATAAAAGGTATATACTCACCATAACTATGCATCTGTGTTGACTGTTTTCATCCTTCCTTAACTGATGGGTCTCAGATTCGACCTCGGATCCAGCTTCAGCCACTTTGTTAGACTTGGGGTCTGTAGCTTGAGCTCCTCTCTTTACCCATAATCCTCTCTTCTCCTGAATTACCTCAGATCAAGTTTGCCCTGTAGGCAGCCAACCAATATTGGTCAAAGGATACTCAGCCATTAGCATATTCTAAATTAAGTTGTATATCAACAACAGCAGAAAGAAATGGAAGGAGTAGAAGAATACTGGAGCTCGTGCAGCAAGGCTGATAGGAAATGCCTCTCAGGTACCTCTTGGAGATCACATGACAGGAATTTATAAAATAGGAGCGGGAGCTGGAGAGCAGGAGGTTGAGGAAGGATGAAAACAAACAACACAGATGCATAGTTATGCTGAGTACATAACTTTTATAGCTGATGTCTTTTTCGTCCATTTCTCTACCAATGGGACAGAGTCCCCAGCTAGACAAACCCTAGATGGTCCTCAAGGAAGGATATTCCAGAGTACAACAGAGCCAAATGCTGCCTTATTCTTAGATAAGATGTCCAATTTGTAATGAGCTACAAAGGTATGAGCATTTGACTGTGTAGCAACTGCACAAATGTCATCTGTGCAAGCTTTGGACCTAAAGGCGGTTGATGTGGCCATAGATCTCGTGGAATAAGCCTTAGGTGATTTGGTAATGACAATCCTTTATTGTTATAAACAAAAGAAATTCAATCAGTGAGCCATCTAGCTAAGGTTACTTTAGATACTGCTTTGCCCAATACAGCTTTGTAAAGAGAGACAAAAAATTGGTCTGATTTTCTGAAAACTTTGATTCTGTGAACCATCAAGTATAAGTAGCATGTATTCTCATTTGTTGGCAAAACTCGGAAAGAAAATTGGTAGATGAATGGAATGGTTAATAGTTGTCTCTGCCACTACCTTGGATAGAAAAGAAAGGTTAGTCCAAAGAGATATCCTGCCCTTATGAAAAATCAGATATGGTGGCTGGGAAGAAAGCCTGGAGTTTTAATACTTATTTAGTTGATGTAAAAGCAACCAAAAAAAGAGTTTTCCATGATAAGAACTTTAAGTCTACCTTGTCTAAGGCTCAAATGGGGGGCTAGGTTAAAGCTTGAAGACGTACTGATAAATCTCATGGAGGAGTGGGGTCCTTAATAGAAGGCTGAAGTAAAAAGGTAACTTTAAGGAAGGCCTTAAATAATCTCAACATGCCAAACAAAAATAGTTTTCACCTAAGTGAAAATTAGAAATGGCAGCAAGTTGGACCTTAATTGTCGATTAACTAGCTCCATTATTAAAGATGGAAGCAAGGAAGTCAAAAACAGCTGAGACAGGTGCTGAAAAAAGGGTTTAATTGTCCCTGGAAGGCCCAGACAGAAAGTCTTTTCAATTTGTTTTTTGGTAGAAGTTTTCTGGGATGATGTAAGAATGTGGTGAACTCTGAAAGAAAGCCTGGAGTGTCTAGTCATCACTGGGAAGTGGAGAAACTTATGCTGTCAGTTTGTGGGCTTGAATATCCAAGTGAGGTATCCTGGATGGGTGAGATAACAGGTACTGAGAAGGATCCAACACCCGGGGGGGGGTGAACTAGGTGAAGCCACAGAAAGGGGAACCACACTTTCTGAGGCCAGAATGGTACAATGAGGATTACCTTGCTATTCTGCTAAAATACTTTCTGAGGAAACTTGGGAATGACGGGGTGGGGAGAAAGGCATATAGGAGACCGGCAGATCAATCATGAATCTCGAGAGTCGGTGACACGTCTTCTGGAGGGATCAGGGCAAAGTACTTACTGCACTTGAAACTAAGGAGAGAAGCACAAAGGATGCAAACACGGTTGGCCCCAGTGATGAAATATCATTCTCACCACTAACTGATTGAGAGACTACTTATGAGGAAATAAAAAAAATGGACCTGGTCAGTTTGTCTGCTAGTACGTTTGACTTCCCAGAATGTGCATTGCCAATAGAAAGTGGCCAAAAGATATTGGCCCTTGCCATACTCTCACTGCTTCTTGACATAAGGGGTAGGACCAGGTTCCCCTGTTTGTTGATGTAACAGACCACTGACATGTTGTCCATCTGAATAGCAACCTTCCCTAGAGGGAGAACAAAAGAAAAATAGGACCGCTCTCACTTCTAGGATATTGATTTGAGGACTGACCCTTCACTGAGACCATGTGCCTTGGCTGTCCTTCCCAAGTAACGACCCCATCCCCAAGTTGGGAGGCATCCATTGTCACTATGGCCTTGGGCTTAGGAAGAATAAAAGGGTGGCCCAGAAAAAATTTTGAAACCACCAGAATTTTTTTTTTTTTGCAAATATTTGTAATTGGAATAGGTGCAGTCAGAGGGTGATGTCCTACTGACCATTCTACCACAAGGGTTCACTGTAATACCCTTATATAAAATCTTGCTAAAGGTACCAAAACTATTGAGGCTGCCATTAATCAGTGAAGCTGTAACACCAGCCTGGCTGGAGGGGAAAGAAGAGAGCAAATGTGTAAAGCTGGATTCCATAGATTATTTAACTTTGTGATAAGGTTGCGGTTTATGTCACCATATTTAGATGAGCGCCAATGAATTCCATGGTTTCGGTAGAGAAAAGTTGCGAGATGGCAGTTCACCATGATGCCCAGTTGTAAACATAGATAAGAGCAAGGTAATCCCTGGCCTGAATCAATAAAGACTTGATGAAAGCAGAAATGAGCCAGTCATCTACGTAAATAAACACACAGAATTTGCATACTCTCAAGTGAGCTGTGACCACTGCAATGTGCTTGGTGAGCACCCTGGGGGCTGTGGTGAGACCAAAGAGCAGGGCTCTGAACTGACAGCAACTGTCAGAAGCATAGGTATCTCCTGGAGTGACTGTGTCTCTTGATATGATAGTACACATATAAGGCACTGGAAGGCTCACCAGAATAAAATCCACTGTTTTATTGATCGCACACGATATTAAAAACGTAAAACACATCCAGAACGCATTAACTGTATCACCGCATTTTCATCACAAAAACTTCTTCAGATGAGTGTACCAAGGGCAGCCAGATTCTAACATGGAGGATCGAAGGAAAGAGGAGAATTGGGAGAAATTTGTAAGCTCAACTGTTGGGTCTATTGACTCCTGTCAGTCAATCCTTGGATTTGCTGACATCACATCTGACATCACCAGGCAACCAGGAGGTAAATCAGAGTGAAAATGGCAGAATTCAGCATGAGGCACAAACTGAGTTAAATGAGAATGCTGTAGAGGTTTCTGCAACAATTGGAAACAGAAACTCTAGTTTGGATGATTTTCCTAATATTTTTAAAACCCAACAATGTGTTCAAACCCAACAAATGGAAAGAAGAGGGAGAGAAACTACTGTCCAAGCAGGTGCAGCTGGTAGCAGCAACAGGCAAGTGACTGAAAACACTCATAGCAGTCAAGGTAACAAGAGACTTTTTAAAGACATTTTAGACCTCAAATTTGCTTTTGTTGGTGAAGTGCCTTGTTACGACAACAACGAAAGTTATGCTAACAACCTTGCTAAACTTGACATTTATTTAACTAAATATAAGATGTATCAAACGGACAACGACTATTTAAAGCAATGTTTGCAGTTAAATATTGTACCCAAGGGTTTAAGTGTGTGTAAATATCTAAATAATGTTACCAATGGCTCTGATTTTCACAAAGATTTGGTTGTTGCATTTGACAAATGTGGTTTTGATGTCATGAGAGCTATAATTAAAAACAATGAAAATGAAATGAACAATATTTTCCATGTGTTTGAGCATACCAACAACAACATTATTAGTGATTTAATGTACACTATTGAAGGTGAAAAGGAGAGATATTTTGATTTGTTAAGGAATATTGATTTAAAATGTAAAGAAGTGCATGTTAGGAAGATGAAAAAGATAGAGATATTAATGAATGCAAAGAGAATGTGCACTATCCCAAACCTAGGCAGGGGGCTAGGTTTTATGGTAATGACAATTTAAACAGGGAAAGTGTACATGATGGTGGGTTTGGTGGCAGGTCAATGATGTTCCTTTCAACATTCAAGACCCTTCAGATTTTTCTTCTCCCCGGAGGTCAGAAAGGTTGAAAACAAAAGGCCCAGTCAGTTACAGATACAATGCTTGGACAGGATAACGGGGAGCTTACTAGAGACAGGCCCTGGTGTCGGAATGGTCAAGGATCGCTCCAAAATAAGTTATAACAATTTTAAAATTTTTAATTATAGTAACATTGACGTGCAGGAAGGTCATTTTAATTTATTTATAAAGGAATTTTCTTTTATCTCTAGGAGAAAGTGTGATGTGTTTAAATTATTGGTGGATTTTAAATTATATATACGAAAAAATAATTTAGAACGATTTTTTAATGGTCAAGAAAGGTCCAACTCACACAATGCCACCTTGCATAGGAAAAGCATTTTTAACCCGCCCTTGTATACATAATTAAAGAACTTTGAATGTATGGTGGAGAACAAGTTAAGGCAAGCCATAAATAAAAAACAAAGCGACTCTGAATCTTACTAGGGGAAGAGAGAGACTTACTTGAACAATGTAGAAGTAACTAGAATTTAAGAATTATGAAACCGGATAAGGGTAGGGTGTAGTCTTAATGGACAAAATCACATATGAAGGTAAGATGATGGACATTTTGGGTGATGTCAACCAGTATATGAGGGTTTCTCTGAATGAAGTAAATATTGCTTACCAAAGAATACAAGTATGTTTAAATGACTTGCTCATTGAAGGGCTTATAGACAATGATACTTACAAATTTTTACATGTTGAGAAACCTAGGATTCCATTAATTTTTGGCATCCCCAAGGTCCATAAGGATGTGGACAACTCACCCTTAAGGCCAATAATCTCTGCTGAAGGTTCCATAACAGCCCCCTTAGCTAAATTTGTGGATTCCAAGCTTAAAAAATCCAGGGGGGGAAATGTACCCAAAGACTCATGGGACCATTTGAAAAAACTGCATTCGGGCCTTTATTGTGACAACCTTACTTTTATCACAGTTGATGTGATAGATTTATTTTCTTCATTACCCCACACTCTGGGTTTAGAAAGGTTAGAAGAGATTTTAAGTGATACTAATGACATAAGTTTTAATGATTTTAGAACATGTTTAATCTTAATGGATGTGATTTTCAAAAATAATTTTATATTTTTGAAAGCGAGTATTTTAAAAAGCTAAGAGGTGTTGCTATGGGGGCCCATTGTGCCCCCACGTACGCTAACATTATACTTTCCTACTAGGAAAATAAATTTGTGTTCAACTGTGATTTCAGGTGTTGTTGGAATTTTTATGCTCATTTTTTGGACGACATTTGTTTATTTTGGGTTGAACCTGAGAGTAGTTTTTAGATTTCTTTAACTATTTGTCTAGCACCACAGATTTCTTAAGATTTACGTATGAAATCAATTCTGACAAAATGAGATACTTGGACCTCAGTATCAGTAAGGCTGGAGGGAACTCCAAAACTAGAGTTTACAGAAAAGCAACATTTTCAAACTCTTACCTATATTATATCAGTGCACACCCACATCACCAGAAGAAAGGGGTAGTAAAGGGTCAGTTTGTTCGAATATCCAGAATGACCTTGGATGACAATGATTTTATTAATGAAATTGCTTATCTTATGGATTTGTTCAAAGCTAGGGAGTACCCAGAAAAGCTTCTAGCAGAAGTATACAATGAAGTTTTGGAAGCAAAAAAAAATCTAGGTTTGCCCCCATTTTTGGGAGTGACAATCAGGACCTTGAAAATATTCAAACATCAGAGAGGTCAGGTGATAATGGGCACAACAGTGCTTTGGTTATTACTTATGACGGGGATACTGGGTTGGCCAGAAACATTATAGAAAGAGAATGGAACAGATTTGCTAGTACATCAGATCTGCAGTATATATTTGATAAACCTTTTAAGTGTATTTACAGAAGGGGACGCTGTCTTAAAAACATTTTGGAGAATGGTACCCCTAGGACAGGTGTTCACCTTTCTAACAAAAGAGGCACACACAAGTGTGGTTGTTGTGCCCAATGCCCTTATGTCAAAGTTGGAGAGATGATTCATCTGAAAAGTAGAGACAGACTTATTAAGACAAATGATTTTGCTAATTGCAATACTAATGGAATTATTTATTTAGCCTTGTGTGATAAATGTGAAGCATTCTATATAGGCAAAACTGAGAGAAAATTGTTTTTATGCTCTACTAGAGCCCTATGATTAAATCCAGAAAAAATATTACCATCAGTTGTAAGATGACCTACCCCAAGCAGTATATACAGTCAGAATGAGCATCTGAATTGGGGATCATGTGCCCTCACAAAGAGTATCTTTTGATCCCAGTAGGTTTAGAGAAAGCAAAGTACCAACAATGGCAGACAAAAAGATACCTAGTAGTTAGGTAGCAAGAAAGGCAAAAGACACAAGACCCAACAACTAGAAGAGCTGAAAATAAGTTACCTAAAGGAAAATTTTCTTCCCTTTATATAATAAAGAACAGGAAGGAGTGAAGAAAAGTAGAAAAACTGACCATTCATCTATCCCACAAACTACACCAGCTAGTGATGACCACGTCCAATCACTGAAGCAGCAAACAAGATCTGCAGTAATTCAGGAGAAGAAAGGATTGTGGGCAAGGGGAGAAGCTTGAGTTATGGAGCCCAAGTCTAACAAAGTGGTTGAAGTCAGATCCGAAGTTAGATCCGAGACTCATTGATTGATCATAAAGTTTGACCAATGCATCTTGCACAAGAAAACGCATTAGAAACTTGGCACAATCTACTGAGCAAAAATCTATGTCACAGACACAGCTAGAAACTATTGCCTCTTTGTACTTACTTCCCTCACTCCTTTATGCATCATCAGTTCTTACCAATATGCATTTTACCTTCAATCCTAAACTTGACGCATGCTGTGATAAAATAGCTAAATTTGCTTCCAGCTCTCCCAACAAAAGTTATCACCGTTTTTAGTCTTAAAGTAACTAAAAGGATGGAACTGCCTCACTATCTATCCTTGACATAACTCCCTACAGTCTATAACCTCATCCATAAACCCCCAAGTTGTCCAACTTTATATAATACCCTAGAACATTATTCACCAACTTGGGATCTGTGCTTAAGCAAAAAAACTCTTTTAATTACAATCAAATCAAACTGCACTGCAAGAGACTCACTTTAATTATGTCTCACAGTTTTGGAATGCCCTTCCCCTCCAGCTAAAACACATAGCAAACTGAAACATCTGTAAAGCGAAACTTAAACAATACCTAAACAACACTAAGCTATATGTTCAACACCAGGATAATTTGTCATACCTCTTCATAGGTTCATAGGTTCATAGGCTGATACTAGGCTATCTGCCCTAGGGCATTTATAAGCCTAGCCAGCGTGTGTTTGACTTTCGCCACCCTTTTAGATTAGTTGACTGTGCCTCTGTATAGTAGGTCACAGAAGATAGCCCTTTGAAGGTTAGTTTACTGTGCCTCTGTCTAGTAGGGACACAGAAGAGATCCCAAGGGTAAACCTATGATCTCCCATCCACTCGTCAAGATTTCTCTTGAAGAGGGTCATTGAGGGGCTCTGCTTAACATGGGATTTTGTTCCAGAGTGAGGGGAGCCTCTGGGATATGAATCTGTCCCTCCAGCATGTCCTATTTATTTCTGTGCTGAGGTTTAAGTCCCTGGAGCGTGTAGCTCTAAGGGATTTGGATTGCCTGAGGTGGAGCATGTCCATTAATTCTGGGTTGGACATGGCTTTATACGTCAGGCACAGATCGCCTCTGAGTAGGCGGTAAGCAACTGAGTAGAGCTGGAGTTTCTTTAGCCTAACTGTGTAGGGCATCTGTTTGAGTCCCTTGAGCCTCTTGGTGAGTTACTTTTGGGGTCTTTCCAGTTGCTGCAGGTGTCTGGTAAGGTACATCCCGAATGGGGCATTGTATTCAATTATGGGCCTGATGAGTGATGAGTAGAGGGGCACAATGACCTCTCTTGATCTAGATGTGAACCCTTTCATGATAAGGTGGGCTATATAGAAGGTCTTTCTAACCACTTTGGCAATGTGATTGACAAAGGAGAGATTGCTATCTACTAGGGTCCCCAAATCCCTAATTACTTCTTCCGTACTTATTGGATTACCACCTATGTGGTAATTTGTGGGCACTTTGTTTTTCCCAGAGGGGATGACTATGCACTTTTTGGCATTTAGCTTTAGGCCATGGCTCTGGCACCAGTTATCCATCTCTGTGAGACCCTTTTGGAGGATGCTTGTATCAGTCGGCAAGTCGATTATGGCACCCAGTTTGCAGTCATCTGCGAACTTGGTCAGCCATAGTCCTCCCATGTTAGCCTGTACCTCAGAGAAATATATATCGAACAAGAGAGGTCCCAGGACTGAGCCTTGTGGGATGCCACTTGTAACTGGTTTAGAGTCTGACATGGCACCTGCAATTCTGACCATGTGGGTTCTATCCCTGAGCCAGTTTGCAACCCATCTTGTGACATAGGGGTTGATATTTAAGCTGGTGAGCTTATTTATGATGCCCGAGTGGGGTATTGTGTCGAAGGCTTTTGCGAGGTCCAGGTAGGTTGTGTGGACTACCTTGCCTTCATCTATGGCCTTGGTGACTGTTTCAAAGAAGTCGACCAGGTTCAAGAGGCAAGATCTGCCCTTAACAAAGCCCAATTGGGTAGGATCCAGTGTTTGGAGGTTCCCAGTGTCCTTGTTTATGAGTTCCATGATGACATGCTCCATAGCTTTGCAGACCAGGCTAGTCAGGCTTATAGGGCGATAGTTTCCAGGGTCCGTTGTGGCACCACCTTTGTGGAGTGGGACCACTGTTGCTGTACACCATTCCTTGGGTACATATCCTGTAGTAAGGCTGAGATTGAACAGTGACTTTATGTGAGGGTTCAGTTCTTCTTGGAGCTCGTGTAAGATGCAGCCCGGGACACCGTCTGGTCCCATTGATGCTGTGTTTTTTGCTTTGGAGATGGCAGCTCTCACCTGTGCATCTGTGATGTCAGGGAGGCTACACTCTGTTGGGATAGACATTTGTTCTTTTGGGAGGAAGGGGGGGAGAAGTTTGCACTGAACCTGTCTGCCAGGATGTTGGCAATGTCTGTGGTTCAGTGTATTTTTTGTCATTTTGCACTAACTCAGAGCATATCTGGGAGTTGCCACCCAGGTTCCTGGCATAGCTAAAGAAGGCCTTGTGATTATCTTTAGCATCTTGTGCAATCTTTCTTTCGAAGCTGGCCTTAGATGATTTTATGAGGGATCGTAGTTTCTTGCTAGTACTGATCAGAGATGCCTTCCCTTTTTGGGATTTTGCTCTATCATGTAGTAGTTTCCTCCTTCTGTTGAATAGCTTATTTATGGCTGGGGTTCACCAGACAGGTCTCCTGCCTTTGGAGGAGTGAGTCTTGGTTTTATTTGGGATAGCACGATCCATGCATTCCTGTAGGTGTCCATAGAATGCGTTTGTAAAGGATTCTGCGGTTTGGACGTATTTTCCACTGGCCCGAGGGCTTTGAAGGATTCCACCTCGGTTTTGAGAAGTGTGAAGTTTGCTTTTGAGAAGTTCTTCACCGTAATTTCCTTGGCTGGGGGTGGGGATGGGATATGGATGTCCAGTGAGATTAATTTATGGTCAGATCTTACCAATGAGGGGTATACCTCTGGTATGGAACATAGATTCCCCATGTTGGTGATGATCAGGTCCAATATGTTTTCCCCTCTTGTGGGAGTGGTGACCAGTTGTTCCATAGCATTTGAGTTTATAAATTCTAGGAACCGTTGGGCGAGGGTGTTGGGGCTTGAGTAGTGCTCCCAGTCTATGTTTGGGTAATTGACGTCACCCAATATAATGGTGTTGGAGAGACCTTCATATTCTCCAGTGTTCTCAGGAAAGCCGAGTGGGGTTCCTGAGTTTGGGATTCAGTTCCTATCTCTTTCAGTTTCCCTGCTTTAAAATCCTCATGACATTATAAAGCAATCAAGAGCGCACGCAGGCAGGTGCAAGGGGGTGCATTTGTACACCCCTGGAACTGGCTGACCAGGAGATTCATTTTCTTTTAAATAAAAAAAAATACATTATATTTTTTTAAAGTGTGTTCTACTTTAAGAATGCCCTTTGCGTCCAGTCGCACAGACGCTTCTGCTTTTGTGTGACTGACAGTTTACGTCTTCATCTTCCGCTCCCATGCAATTTGTATTCCAGAAGATGTCTGGACTACGGATGAAAGTACAAGCGACTGACGGTTTACATCTTCATCTTCCGCTCCAGCACAATTTTGAATTCCAGAACACATCTGGACTGTGGATGAAGGTACAAGTGAGAGGTAAGTGTGTGCATGTGTGTGTGTGTTTAAATGTTTAAATGATTAAGAGGTGTGTGTCTGTGTGAGAAATAGGTAGGGGCATGTGGATGTAAGAAGTAGGTAGTTAGGAGTGTGTATGCGTGTGTGTAAGAAGTAGGTAGGTAAAGGAAGGTATGTGTGTGTGTGTGTGTGTGTGTGTGTGTGTGTGTGTGTGTGTGTGTGTGTGTGTGTGTGTGTGTGCGTGTGTGTGTGTTTGTGTGTGTATTTTATTTCAAGCATTCAAACTAGTGATTAAAATGTGCACTATATATAAATATACATGTACTTTTCTGACATATAAAGTATTAGGTAGTTTCAGTGCTTTGAAAGTAGTTTTATGTATTTTTTATTTATTTGCAGTTGGTTTACCAGGATAGTCCATTGGGCCAATAAGAACCCATTTTCAATGGAGTCCTGGGAAGAAAAGCTCCAATTACAAAAAATTGCAGCAGTTTACAATTTCTATCATCTGTAGGTTAAAGACAAAGCTTAAAAAAACAGTGGTAACAAAAAGATTACAGCAGTTTACAACGTCATTCATTTGTAGGTTCAAGACAAACAAACATTAAGCAAAAAAAAAAAAGCATTGCTGTAGTAGATATATAGTTTCTTGAGTGGAGTAGTAGGATTAGAGAAGAATAACATGTCATTGCAGTTGGCTTATTATTTGGAGTCTGGTAATATATGATATAGTTGCCTGAAGGGAGTGGAGAATAGGTTATGAGGGGTGGGAGCAGGAGCATTCCCATGAGGATGTTAGATGTGAGTGCAATGATTTTTTAAAAGCGGGGAGGATGGTGGTGATGCGGATGGAGGGAGGAAGGGAGTTCCATAGGTGTGCCAGGGCAAAGGACAGGAGGTTTTGTCCTGGAGAGCATGGGGGTTTGTACAGCTCTATTAGGTTTTGGTTATTAGATCTTAGAAGTCTTTGTGGCGGGTGCATTTTAAAGGTAGAGCTGAGGGAGGGACAGATGGAGGGATGAAAAATGAGTTTGTGAGCAAAAGTGAGCTGTGTATAGGAGAGATAGTTGGGAAGCTCTAGCCAGTTAAGTTTGTGGAGAGATGCACAATGATGGGTAGATGATTTGTGGCTAGTGGCAAATTTGGCAATTTTATTATAACAAGAGGGCAGTTTTGTTTTGAGAGATGATTGTAGGTTTGTTAGGAGAGGGGCACCATAAAGGAGGGAAGGGATGAGGAATGTAGTAGCGAGAGTAAGCTTAGTAGATGTAGTGAGGAATCGATTGTGTCAGTTTCTAATAAAATACTACATTCAGCAGCAGTACCTAGCTTAAAGCAAAATGTCTGCCTTGAATCACAGGTATCATAGATCAGTACTTATTTTCATCACACTCTGAAGTTTGTATTCCATTCAGATTTCGAATTATAACAAGCTTCACAAACATTTCTGCTTTATCTGTCTTGTGACTCGAGTAAGTGAATCTTGCTGAGCAGTATTCCAACCTTTGCACATTTGTGCTGTGATTCTGACATGCACATATCCTACAGATTCATGCTTTCTCATGCCTGTAACCACATCTAGTACATGCAGCTCTACTGCATGACTGCTCCTTTATTTCTGGGTGACAGCTGAGATACCTGCATTCATCTTTCTTACTTCTCTTTCCTATTTTACATACTTGTTGCTTTACTTTATCATTACATTCACTCACAGGCTTTTTTGTACAGTTCCATTCATCAGCTGCATCTTGTTCACTTGCTCTATGCCTGATTTTCCTAACAATCTGCTTCTAATTTAGCACTTTTGATACCACATGCAGCTAACTTTCTTACCAAAGAATTGTGCAAGTCTCCAAACCCTTAGTCTTTAGCCAAGTGTTTAAGCTCAGTCACAAGCATCTATTGACTCTGGTTTCTCCTTGACTACTATTGAAATATAAACACCTTACCTATGGAAGATTTTTCTTTGTCTCATAAAACACTTGGAATCTTTCTCACAATACTACTAACTTGTCTTTTTTTCTCTCACTTGAGGCTAAAAATACGAAGTCCTTTAAAGCTTCCCCACTTGTGACATGAAGGAACAGTGCAGAGTGGACATCTAGCTTCTCAGCAATTTCATTCACAGTGACATACAGCTCAAACATATAGATCTACAGCTTCTGTTTCTCAGGGAATTTAGCACAGTTTCAAAGATGATGGTGGTTCTTGTGGTGATGTACTGAGTCAAAATGAAGATATGCAGCAGTGGAGGTTGATAGGGATCTTTTTATTTTGTATTTTTTGTGAAATGCCAGAGTGAGTTACAAAATGCAAAAAATAAACTTCTTTAATATTTTAGGCAAAAATGCCCACATATATATTTATTTCAGCAGTATGTGTGAAAATATGAAGTATTATTTTTACTGAGTTTTACTTTGAAATTTGGAAAATGAGAATGCTATTGCTAATATCTCACAGAAAGAATATTTGACTTTGTCTTGCTTTAAAATTTAGAAAACGACAATGCTGTTGCAAATATCTTATAGATGGAATGTTATTCTATGCCTTCATGTGGCAGAAGGATTTTCTTAGTAAGGGTTTAGCAAAAAAGTGTTTTTTGGTGTCAAAATATTTTTTTTTTACTTCTGCCACCTGCCAGTGCCAGATGCATTTTCTTTGAATGTGGGTTTCAATGCATTTTCAGTGAATGTGAATTTCAAAGGTAGAGAAGTTTTATTGTTAAGTCTGTTTTCATTGTAAGACTATTGCTTTGTTTAGGTTTAATTAATGTCTATCAGTGTTTGTGCTATAAAATTTGAAATAAAAGTTGTAAATGAAATCCAAATATCTGTAATCATTGTAGAATTAAAGCATAAAACAGTATGCACACTGAGAGATTTGAACAGTGTCTATGACAAATGGGGAGAAATAGCCAAGTAATGGGACACTGGAATGGCTGCGTGGGTGAAAGGGGGTGGGGCTGCATGGGCGGAGCTCTGGGTTTGCACCCCACCTGCAAAAAATCCTGTGGGCTCCCTTGAAAGCAATCTACTTAAATCCATACACTCACAATATCTATGCGCTCACAGTATGCCATATAATAGCCTGGCACTGATTGTAGATCAGTGTGTCTATTGTACCTAGTCAGCCACTGTAGTCTTAGAGCATGTGCATATGTTACTAAGCACGTGCGAGATCAGAGCCAATTTGTATAGTTATTCAGTGTGAGTGCAATCCTGAATGGAGATGCAAATGTGAGTGTGTTAGAAGTAATGAGTCAGTCACTAAGAGTATGAATTTTGAAGTATATGTTCCAGTTACAGGTCTTGATGTGTTTATGTACAGTAAGTGACTTGAACCCATCCAATGCCTCTGTGTCTCATTTGAATACGCGAGACATGCAACATGGTGTCAGATTGGGATCCGAAGTTGAAGCAGCTCGTAAACCATGAGGCACCGCAGTTAGAAGTGGTGTACAGTAGAGACTTGATTATTCGAACGTCAGTTATCAGAACAGTTAATTATCAGAACCGGCCTTCCATAGCTTTCAGGTAGGAAAAATCATAAAGTCTGAATATGAAAACATTATACATATTCACCTGAGCCTGTTTTTTGAGCTTGTAGTTAGCTCATGTGCAAAAAATATTCTTTATTGTCCACTGGAATTGCTGAATGGTTGAAAAATATATTTTTGCGTGCCACAAAAAACAAGACTTTAGACATTTTTTATCCAGTTCATTTATATGTTTGATTATCTGGACAGTTTGATTATCCAAACTACCCTAGTTCCCAATTACTTTGGATAATCGACTCTCTACTGTATTATACAGAAGCGAATTCACAAACAGTTCAGTGGTTATTCTAAGGTACTTAAATTCATTTTAATTATTTTCAATCGCCAAAAATGTAGCATAGCATTCAAAGTGTTCAAAATAATTATCAAGTTATTTGAAATGTCTGAAATAGCGACATACTGATTAAAGTGTTTGAAATAATCGCTGAAGTGTTTAAAATGTTTGAAAAGGCTAAAATGTCCTAATTTTTTTAAATGTATGACTTTCTTACAGTAACTAAGATTTTTCAAAGTGTTCGAAGTGCTAAGATATTTGCAGTGCTAAAATAAGGCCTTTTTGGAGCAATTATTGTGCATTTGAGCAAAATTACAAGTACCAGGTCTAAACTTATGTTTAAAAGAAATTTGTTGTTATGGCAGGGGGATTTTGCAGACCTGAACCGCTGTTGTTTGATAATAATATTGCAGAGAATTGGTGAGTGTTTGAGCAAGAATGTAATATTTTCATACAAGCTGGATTTTCTGATAAAGACGCACGTACAACAGCATTTATACTTCCCAATTTAGCTGGCTCAGAAGCCATTGCGCGAGAACATTCATTTGTGCATGCACCTGCCATGTACGTAGGGGAGGGAAAGAATCACCATATTGTGATACAGGCTGAAATGCAGGAAGACCTTGAGTGCTTAAAATGTAAATTTAGAGAAATGTGTAACCTCAAATTAATATTACAATGGAAAGGCACAAATTTTACTCAAGAAATCAAAAGCCCGATTAAACTATTGTAGCATATATCACTGACTTAAGAAATAAGGCAAAAACATGCATATTTGGTGATCTAATAGTTGAGTTGATAAAAGACTGTCTTGTATGTGGTGTTAATAATGATGCAGTGAGATTTTGCTTCGAGATAGCAAATTAACATTGAACAACGCCATAGAGATGCCAAATACATGAGCTTAAAGAAAAGCATATGAATATGCTTATGAATGAGAAAGGCATGTTTGCAGTATCTACTAGTGTGAATGTTGATAGTATACAGCCGAAGGTTAAGATGAAAAAAAAATATAAACCGAGATGTAGTGCCACACTCAACCTCATTGTTAACTGTCGCAATTGTGGAGGCAGTCATAAACCTAAATGGGAAAAGTGTTTAGCTTTTGGTCAGCAATGTCACAAATGTAAACAGTAGAATCATTTCAAAAGGCTTTGCAAGTCTAAAGTGTCAGAGATTTATGTTAAAAGAGAGTATCCAAAGAAGCAAGTAGATTTAGAGACTGTGGCAAACTCTGAGAGCTGTGAGCAAATTTTCTATGCTGAGGGTGTCTCTGTGATCGATAACACAGTTAGTACAGTAGACTATCAGTTGTCAACAAAGAAGAAAATATTTTGTACCGTACAAATTAATGGGAAACCTGTAGATCTTAAGACAGACACTGGATCTAAATGCAATATTATATCAGCACAAATGCTTGCTAAAGTAAAAGCTGGTGACAAACTTGATTCAGTGAAGTGTGCAAAATTAGTTGCTTATGGTGGTGAAGTGGGTCAAACTCATGATGCAGTAGTTCTTTCATGTCGTTCTGCTGGACACAGCTATGACTTGCAGTTTTACGTAGTCAAAAGACACATGCAGTCACTATTAGGTCTCAAAGACAGTCTGAGAATGGGCCTGATTTCATTTGATAAAGAGGTTCACCACAGAAGTATTAACAAAAAATGATAGTTTTACACAGAGTATTTTTAGTGAATATGCTATTTTTAAAGACGAGCTTGTTAAACTTCCAGTCACATATTCCATGAAGTTAAACCATGAAGTAAGACCAGTTGCCAAATCAGTATGGAAGATTCCAATAGCAATGCAGAGCAAAGTAAAAAAAAGAACTAGACAAAATGGTGAATTTAGGCATCCTTACTCTAGTAGAAGAACCACTTGAATGGGTATCCTCCATGGTTGCAGCTTGTAAGAAAAGCTCAGATGATATTCGAATATATACTGATCCAAGAAACTTAAACAAAGCACTTGCGTCCTCAGCTTTCAATGTGTACACTAAAAGAGATAGCCACTCTCATGCCAAATTCTTTTTTTTTTCAGTCTTAGATGCAAAAAAACTAATTTTGGCAAATTTCAATGGATTACAAATCTTCATTGTTAACTGCATTCAGTACACCATTTGGCAGATACAGATTTCTGAGAATGCCATTTGGAATCAATTTGGCCAGTGAAGTCTTTCAACATGCTATGGAACACATTTTTTTCTGGTTATCCATGTGCTATTATAGTAGATGATATTATTGTTGAGGGTAATGGTGAAGAGGAGCATGATAGAAACCTCAGGAAAGTTCTAGACCATGCACGTGAAGTAAATCTTAAACTGAATCCTCAAAAATGTAAATTCAAACTGAAAGAAGTTACTTATGTGGTACATTTGTTTACCATTTCTGGCTTACAACAACTAGATCCATCTAAGCAAACAGCAATTCTTGAGATACCAGTTCCAGAGAATGTCACATCTTTACAATATTTTCTAAGTATGGCCAACTATTTAGGAAAGTTTATCCCAGACTTAAGTGAGCTTTCTGTACCATTACACGAGTTGACATGCAAATATGTACACTGGTCCTGGTTGGAACAACACCAAAGTGCATTTGATATTCTGAAGAAGATAAATGCCAAACCACCCACATTGAGATATCATGATGTTCACAAACCTCTAACTCTTTCTTGTGATGCTTCATAGTATGGCCTTAGTGCAGCATGTCTTCAAGAAGGCATACCAGTCGTCCGAGATTATCCAAGTGCAACTAACTCTGGGCAAGACCGCAATCCAAATTGTAGCTTGCTACA
The DNA here is from genome assembly GCF_019279795.1 of Protopterus annectens. Classification (NCBI taxonomy): domain Eukaryota; kingdom Metazoa; phylum Chordata; order Ceratodontiformes; family Protopteridae; genus Protopterus; species Protopterus annectens. The sequence continues at coordinate 1,435,983,648 of NC_056746.1, read as the reverse complement.
GATCCCCCACCATACCCCAGGATTCCCACTCCTCATTTCTTAATACACTGGAAAATATTAGGGTACAACCTAACACCCTAATAATGGGCGATTTAAACTACCCTACCATTAACTGGGAAAACTACTCCTGTACCAACTCTTGTGCTCATCGTTTTCTGGAATTCATAAATTCCAATGCCATGGATCAACTTATCCACACCTCTACCAGGGGCAGCAATATCCTAGACCTGGTTATTACCAACACGGGCAACCGGTGCTCCACACCAGAGGTCAATTCCTCATTGGTCAGATCCGACCATAAGCTAATCACCCTAGACATCCACATCCCTCCCCCACCCCCCATTAGGGAAACCACAGTAAAAAATTTCTCCAAAGCCAACTTCACGCTTCTTAAGACAGAAGTGGCAAACTTCACAGCACCCATGCTGACAGACAATAGAGGTATGACTGCTGAATCCTACACAAATGCACTTTATAAGCACTTACATGAGTGCATGGATCGTGCAATCCCTAACAGAACCAAGATGCTATCCTCCAAAAAAAGGAAGCCAATCTGGTGGTCCCCTGCCATAAATAAACTCTACAACAGACAAAAGAAACTGTTGCAAAAAAGAGTAAAATCCCATGATTGGAGAAACTCCCTGGTCAGCTTCAGTAAGAAGCTGAGATCCATCATAAAATCCTCCAAAACTAGTAATGAAAACAAAATCACCACTGTCTCTAAAGACAACCACAAAGCATTCTATAGCTATGTCAAGAATCTCAATGGCAACACTCAGATCTGCTCTGAGTTACAGCACAATGGCACTAAATATACAGAACCAACGGATATTGCCAACATTCTGGCAGATAGGTTCAGTGCTAACTTTACCCCTCTGTCATCCCCTAAAGGGCCCATCTCTATACCAGAAGAATGCAAAGTTCTTGTAATCACGGCTGCACAGGTAAAAAAACACACTATCCAAAGCCAAGAACACAGCATCCATGGGACCTGACGACATCCCAGGCTGTGTTCTACATGAACTACAGAACGAATTGGCACCCCACCTAAGTACCATGTTCAGTCATAGCCTCATCTCAGGCTATGTGCCCTCTGAACGGTGTAGAGCGACAGTTATCCCACTCCACAAATGGGGAGCCACCACAGACCCCGGAAACTACTGCCCCATTAGCCTAACGAGCCTGGTCTGCAAGGTTATGGAGCGTATCATCATGGAACTTATAAACAATGACATTGGTAATCTCCAAACTCAGGACCCCACCCAGTTCGGGTTTGTAAAAGGCAGATCATGTCTCCTAAACCTGATAGACTTCTTTGAAGCAGTCACCAAAGCCGTAGATGAGGGTAAGGTGGTTCACACAGCCTATCTAGATCTCGCCAAGGCTTTTGACACCATCCCCCACTCTGGAATTATAGATAAACTCACTAAACTAGGTATAAATCCCTATGTCCCAAGATGGGTTGCCAACTGGCTCACTGACAGAACCCACACTGTGAAAGTAGCAGACTCCAAATCCAGCTTCAGACCAGTGACAAGTGGAGTACCACAGGGTTCAGTCCTGGGTCCTCTCCTGTTTGGTATCTACTTCTCTGAAGTACAGGCCAACACAGAAGGTCTTTGGCTAATGAAGTTCGCAGATGACTGCAAACTAGGAGCCATAATCAAAACTCCAAAAGATGTGGACATCCTACAAAAGGACCTTGCTGAGACAGATGCCTGGTGTCAAAGCCATGGCCTCAAGCTCAATGCCAAAAAGTGCATTGTCATTCCTTTTGGTAAAAACTCAGTACCCATGAACTACCACATAGGTGGTAGTCTACTTAACACCGAAAGTGTGATAAGAGACCTTGGGACACAGGTGGACAGTAGTCTCTCCTTTGATAATCACATTGCCACAGTAGTCAGGAAATCCTTCTATCTGGCACACCTCATCACAAAAGGTTTCTCATCCAGGAAAAAAGAGGTCATTGTTCCCCTCTACTCGTCACTCATTAGACCCATTATAGAGTACAATGCCCCTTTTGTTATGTACCTCACAAGACATCTACAACAACTGGAAAGGCCACAGAAATACCTCACAAAGAGGATTACCATCCTTAAAGAGATGCCCTATGCAGACTGTCTCAAAAAACTGCAGCTTTACTCCGTTGCATATCGCCTACTCAGAGGCAATCTCTGACTAACACACAAAGCTATGTCAAACCCAGAGCTTTTAGACATGCTCCACTTAAAGAAATCCCAATCCCTACGAGCTACACGCTCTAGGGACCTAAACCTCGTCACCACAATAAACAGAACATGCTGGAGGGATAGATTCCTGTCCCAGAGACTTCCCATACTCTGGAACAAACTACCTATCTATATCAAACAAAGCTCCTCATTAGCACTGTTCAAGAAAAATCTTGATGATTGGATGGGAGATAGGAAATTCACCCCGGGGATCACTTCTGTGGCTCTGCTCGACAGTGGCACAGGAAAATAATTTTCTTGGGTGGCGAAAGCCAGGGTACCTTTGGCTAGGCTTATATAGGCCCTAGGGCCAATAGCCTAGTACCTACCTATGAACCTATGAACCTATGTGTCCAGACCTTTAACCCAAACAGAGATGCATTATGCACAAATAGAGAAAGCACTTTTGGCAGTCGTGTTCTCATGTTTAAAGTTCAATTACTATATTTATGGCAGACCTATCCAAATAGAGATTGATCACCAACCACTGGTGACAATTTTGAAAAAGCCAATGTATACAGCCGCAGCACAATTGTAATCATGATGTTAAAACTGCAAAAGTAAAATTTCAATATTGTTTCCAAAAAGGGCAAATGCTTGTACCTTGCTGATGCTTTGTCACTTGTACCCAGACAAATGACAGAGCAGCATGAAAATGAACAAGCAGACTTTGAGGTCATGGAAGTCAGAAATTTTTCATCATCACAGCTTGATGAACTAATAAATCACACAGCTTCAGATCCAGTTCTCCAGAGGCTGAAAAACATTATTAGTCAAGGATGGCCAACATGACAAACCAGTTTACCACTTGACATGCAGCTGTATTTTCCTTATCAAGCTCATAATGTAGGATGGAATCATCATGAAAAGTAGAAAAGTGGTAATTTCTACAGCATTACAACAGGAATATATCAAAATTTTGCATTGTGGTCACTCAGGAAACTGATTCAACCAAAAGAAGGACAAGAGGTATTGTATTTTGGTCCTCTGTGTCCAAAGATATAGAGAAGGAAACTCTAGCATGTTCAATTTGCAACAGCATCAAACTGCATCAATAAAAGGAACCACTTCATCTGTACCAGATTCCTGAATTACCATGGTTAGCAGTTGCTACAGTTATTTACAAATGGAATGGTCAACATTACTTAGTGTTAGTAGACTTTTACTGAAACTGGTTTAAAATTGACCTACTTCCTAACATTACATCTAGCACAATCATTACAAAATTGAAGAGACATTTTTCTGTCCATGGTAGTCCGCACAAAGTCATGTCTAACAATGGTGCACAGTTTACAAGTCAGCAGTTTAAGAAATTCAATGAGTCCTGGGACTTTGTTCATATTACCAGTAGTCCTGAGTATCCACAAGCCAGTGGGTTAGCTGAGTGTGCAGTTCAGAGTGCAAAGCACTTGTTGGAGAAATCCAAGAAGATGGTACCAACGTTTTCCTTAACTTACTCAATCTCAGAAACATTCCTCGAGACAACTCGCTTGGTTCACCTGCTCAGAGATTAATGTCCAGACAGACTAGAACAACTCTACCAATCAGTAAACAATTATTCATATGAAATGTAAAGAACAGCAAAGTGGCCAAGGCTAAATTTTTGAGAAAACATCAGTCACAAAAGTTGTACTATGATAAGACTAGTAAATCCCTTAGACCATTACTACAATGAGAAGTTGTGAGAATGCAAACATCTAAAGGATGCAACCAAGTGAGAATCGTGAAGAGCATTTGTGAGGAACCAAGATCTTGCATCATACAATCAGAAGGAATGGATTTCAGACAGAATCAAAGACATGTGTTACCTGTCTCTGAACCAGTGACACAGTAGATTGCCTGTACCGAAGACTCTAATTCCCAGAGTGAATCTAAACCTGTTCGAATTCAAAAGGACAGTGTGCTTCCTTCTAATAATTTTGATGTAATCCCTGGTGTTCCAGTTGTGAAAGAATCCCCAGATACTGTCCCTTTTGCTAAACCCAGTCAAAGTTTCTATGTTACCTTTTTGGGTAACTTAGGTTTAGCGACACTGTATTTGTCTATTTTTTTGCCTTGAGGTGCGCCTAGAGATTTGTTGTAGCCAGTAATACATATTTCTCATATGTTGCATTATATTGATTCGTACAACTGAAATAACAGTCTACAACTAATACTACTGTGTTTATTTAGTGGATGATACCGCTCTTCTACATAGTTGCTGTTTATTATTCTTCCTGTTTTTTCTTACCACTATCTTTCCTTCTTGCTCTTTTCCTTAACCCTGAATCACTGTGCATTCCCAGCAGCTACAACTCCTTTTACTATACAAAAATCCAACTCTCTGAAACCTAAAAGATACTGGGAGTTTATGCTGCCCTAAAGAACCTATTATATGCATGTTTCACCACATAAAGGTTATTTTGAAAGCTGTATTTTTTGATAATCCTTAACTTACTAAATACAAACACCTGAGCCAGCAGCAGGATTTTTTTTACTCTATTTCTTCATCCTCCGATATTATTACAGTAGCTTGCACATGGTACTGGATTATAATTTTTCCTCTAGTCCCTACAGTAATTTGGCCACCAGACATCTCCCCTATAGACTCCCTTCCCAATTTAAATACATTTTGTTTCACTTTTTCCATCATGCTATTTAACCATAGCCCTCTTACTATATAAATTTATTTAGGTTCCCAGCTGCTCATACCAAACCAGCCTCACTAATATCTGCAATAACAAGTGTTATAGCTTAATGAGCAAATTAATTTACTACTAAGAAGTCAATAGTTCAGAGCACTTGATTGCTTGTTTGTTTTTTATTTCCACATTCTTGGAATTTTGCTCTTCCCACTCCATTCGGTCAGGCTGACTCCACTCCCCTACCCCCATTCCCACTTACCCCCAGGCTCCTGACCTTTATACCTAACTAGGCACTCCCCTAAGCCTCTCTGTCACACCAACCTCATTTCTATATAGCCACTCCTCTTCTCACTCTCTTCAATCCACATCACCTCACTCACACAATACCCACATTATATATCTCATCAGGCTAATACCTCCTACCTAAGCCCCCCACTCTAACCACAACCTAAAGTATAGCCACACTCAAATTCCTACCCACTCCTCTAAAGATACCTACTAAAACTTCACAACAATACAGCAACACTTTGTCTGAGCAAAATGTGGCCCCTAACCTTTACATTAATAATAAGCGTAGCCATCACCTCACCGTTAACCTCCTACCACTACACTAGCAAGTTACAATTTCAGACTAAATCCCCTACCTGCCCTGTCCATTCACAAGACAAACCAGCCTTCTCAGTAATATCTCCTTCTATCTACAACATCTCAAATCTTGACCTTGCCACATTCAAAGTAACCCCACACCAACTACACAACCACATGTCCTCAAAATATAGCATATCTATAATCAAATGCCTAAAAACTATAATCCAAATAGCATCCTGAATCATACTTAGTGAAGATGTGCACCCAAATCCTGGCCCTACAAACAATAACAACCCCCCCACCACCACCACCAGACAAATAACATTAAACTCGCCCAGGAAATAATAATAATGACTTTGTTCCACCTGGTTACAATGTTCTTAGACAAGACAGAATATCCAAAAGAAGAGGAGACATTGTTCTCCTCTTCAAAAACAACCTGACCATTGAATTGTTATCCACCAAACAACCCAAGTTCAGTAATACAGAAACTATGTTCACTAAGCTGAAAATCAACTTAAAAAAACATGTACATATAATTGGTACCTATATACCCCCCCAGCAATAACATTAACACTGTAGAATACATTTTAGATTGGACATGCCAAGAAACAATCATACTAGGTGATATTAATATCGACTGGTCCACCTATAACTCGCTCCCCCAGACTAACCACATTAACCTACACAGAGTCACTCAACTAATCAAAACCACAACACGGGTAGATAAAGCATCAAAAAAGGAGTCCATCTTAGACTGGATCCTTACTAATAGACCATCTCAGTCCTACCTCTCAGGCTCCCTCCTAAACACCCTCAGTGACCAGTTTCCCACATTTATAATTAGACAGCAAGTGAATCCATTAAAATCCTCCACCCTCCAATAAACCCAGTATACAAAGAATTTCAAAACCCATGACTTTATATCTGCACTTAATTCATGCAACTGGAGACCACTCTCATCTCTCCCCCTGGAAAGTGCCTTAGACTACTTCAATAACACATTTCTAAACATTCTAAATCATCTTGCCCCTATCAGAACTGTCAGAACTAAATTCAACAAAGCCTCCTGGCTTACCAGAGATACCTGTCTGCTAATAAAATAAAGAGATAAAGCAAGGGACTCATGGCATCAAAATAAAACTCATACTAATAGACAGGCATACCAGGAACTATGGAACAAAGCCAAAAGGCAAATTAGGACAGACAAAAGGAACCACTATATAGGCATTCAAACCAAACACAAACATAACCCACAAAAATTCTTGGCTGCCATTAATAAAATCTTATAACCAGGAAAGACCAGTACTCCACCCCCAAACATTGACACCACCACCAATAATGTTGCCACCCATTTCTACAAACACTTCACCAAATCCATCCTAGCCTTCACCAATAGGTTTGGATGTGAACTGGGAGAACTGCTTTCCTCCATACCAGCAGACCAAAAGCTCTTCTACTTACAGCCCGTCCCAACTACCACAATATATAAATACCTAAATAGGCATAAACCCACAACCCTGACTGCTAAGAAATTACCTGCAGAATATCTAAAGATCACAGCCAAAGACATCTCTTACCCAGTCTCCATGCTCATTAACCACTCTTTATCAGAACAACACTCCTTCTTTGTGGAAAATTTTGGATATAATACCACTCCACAAAGGAGGTAACTCTGTAGAAATATCTAATTACCATCCAGTTGTCATTCTACCTCACTTATCTAAAATCCTCAAAATGTATACATTCCAAATTATGCATATCTCTTCACTAATAAGCTGCTAACCAACACCCAGCACAGAATCTGCCCCATTCACAGTACTACTGCAGCCCTTATTAGCTTTACCAACACAGTAAACCAACATCGAAACAATGGTAGCCTAGTATTCAATGTATTCCTAGACCTCTCCAAGGCCTTGATACTGTCTCCCATCCCAAACTCCTTTCTGCTCTCTCCAATCTTAATCTCAGCCACTCCACACTCAAGACTCTAACCAACCACTATCAAGTAGTGAAATGGCAGAACTCCTTATCTCCCCTCCTACCTGTCACCCTATGGGTCCCCCAAGGATCCATTCTTGGACCTCTTCTTTTCAGCATATTCACCAACCAACTCCACAAAACCTCCCAGCATGCCACTCTAGTCCAGTACGCCAATGACTCCACTGTAATGTGCTCTGCCCCATCACTCCCTCAACTTCAGGAATTGACACAACAGTCCTTTACTGTTGTTGAAATCTGGTTAGTCAATTTTCAACTAATACTTAACCCCAATAAAACACAGCTAATCATATTCTATCCCTCTATAGCCTTAGACCCCATACCAACATTCACAATATTCTCAGCCAATAACACCCCTATCACACCTGTCCAGCACACCAAACCTCTAGGGGTTATCATAGATCACAATATGAAATTTGATATGCACATTGCACAGACAATAAAGAAAGTCCATAAAAAACTTGAAGCCCTATATAGATGCAAAAAGTACCTCACCAATGACAGTAACGACACCATCGCATGAACCATCCTACTATCCACACTGCTCTATGCCTCCCCCATACCCATCAACCTAAACAAAGCAGACTTTAACAAACTAAGCACCTGCTACAATAAAATAGCTAGGTCTGCTACTGACTCACCCTTCAGGACACATCACTGCATAGCAATCAAGCAACTATCCTGGCTAGAATTACCCAACCTGCTCACATGTAACCAGCTTACAATAGCCCACATAATTCTATATTATCCTGATAGAGTTCCTGCTCTTCAAGGTTTACTTAATATCTACTCTAACAAATGCCTATTAAGATCCACCAATAAAGCACTGACTGACATAGGCAAAAGCAACAATAGCTCTGGGGACTCCTTGTTTTCCATTTCTGTTGCAAAAGCATGGAACGCCATCCCTGTAGATATTAGGACCACTAAAAACAAAAATAATTTAAAAAAACTCCTCTGGTCCCATTTACATAGTTTTTCGTTATGTAATTGTTCTGACCCTGGATAGCTTCATTTAATTAGATCATATCATACCTCAACCTTCTATGAACGCTTGCAACAAATCCTTTCTATACTCTTAATCAGTTTGTGTTTACTAGCCACTGATAAATGTAACCAAATGACTGAACAAAATGTCCTTTCAATGGTATTGTTTATTGTAACACACTGTGCTTCTTCTAGTATATTTACTTTTTGCTCCATTCGTGGCCTTGAAACTGTACTTTATATTAAGTTTTGACTCTGTACTGTACTTTATTAATGTCTATTGTATTTACTGTACTAATCTTTGTTGAGCTTTCCTCCCCAGGCCTCCACTGAAAAATGGGATCTATGCCCATTCAGACTTTCCTGATAAACAAATGTAAAATAAATAATAAGTAAAAAACAGAAAGTCATCAACAGCCCCCAAAACACACATACCACCTACTAATATCTAGAAGACCCTACCAGGATATTGTTAGAAAAACATTGCAAACAACCCCCAAAAATAGCCATCTCACTGCAGAACTTCATCTATAAAGACACTGCTACTGTCTAAGCTGCCTAAAGCCTTATACTGTCTGGTTGACCATGCCAGCCTCCAGGCCCAGGATGTCAGAAAGAAAATGTATAATCCACTCTAGTATCAGCAGCATTTAAAAAGTGCCTGGTCTACCCTGCCAGGAAAAAAATAAATACACAAAGTATCTGGTTGACCCTGCCAGGAAAAAAAAAAGTTTCAAGTGAGAACTAATTAAACTTTTTTGTGTGGGGGGAGACTAATTTTAAAATAGCCTTCCTTGACTTCTATGACACTCACTCACTTTAAAGTTCAGTTCTGAGTGAGAATGAATGAATGAAAACAAAATATTCAGATTTCGGATGGATTTCCAACTCAACTCATGCATCTCAATCTCTTTCGCTCTCTCACTCTCTCTCTCACTCTTGCTCTCCAAAGTTCTCAAGTTAAATTACGGGAAGGCAACACAAAAGTAAAATGACTAATCAGCAGCCGCGTCACACAGATTATATGAGAGGCTGCTGACCCTAAGAGTCCAGTCGGCTTCCAATTTCCTGTGGTTAAAACCACAATGACTTCTGGGCATCTTCGTTGATGCTTGCAGACATCCCATTCCAATCCAATTATAGCTTAACCACACATGTGCAATGCCCAGAGTTCCACAAAAAATAAACAAATAAAAAATAAAAAAACTTGTGTCTTTGGCAGTTCAAGCTGTAATCTCTTTTGTTTTTTTTTTAACTTTTGGGAAAGAGGGGAGGCTGCCACCCAGCAGTCCAGTACCATGAGCTGCCCCTGGGTGAGATCAAAAGGCAGGGTTCTGAACTGATAGTGACTGGCTCCAAGCAGAAAACTCATATATCTTCAGGAGCATCCATTCATTTTGATGTGATAGCACACATCCTGAAGATTGATTCAGCACATCCAATCATCCTTGCAGAAAAAGGGTAGTATGGACTGAAGTCACCATTTGGAACTTTGACTTCTTCACAAATTGGTTCAGGTTGCTTAGATCCAAAACTGGTCTCAGGTTCCCTGTCATCTTTGGCACTAAAAAGAACCTTGACTAAGTTCTGAATCCTGTTTCATCTGGTGGGATCTCCTGGATGACTCTCTTTTCCAGCAGCTTTTGAATCTCTTGAGCTGCAGCTTCTCTCTGACTGGGTGGGATATTGGGAAGCTTTCTTCTTTTGGTTGGAGGAATCTTGAAAAATGGTATGAAATAACTTCTGGATATTATTTTTCGCACCCAGGAGTCTTTAGTTATAGAAACCCAGGCATCTGGGTGCAAGGACAAGCACCCCCAACTGCCTCCAGAGGTAAGCAGTCAAGCAACCCTTCAAAAGCACTGAAAGGGTCTATCCAGAAAGTAATCTTGGAAACCTTGGTTTTGCAGGCCTCCTTTGCTGTAAGGATGGCAACTTCCATTTAAACTACCCCATCTGCCCCTGGAGGAGTTGTCCACCCGTGAATTCCCACAATTTCATTGAGGGGTAGAAAAGCAAATCCCTATGGCAGAGAAGATCTCTCCTTCCTGTTCACTGTGGGAAAGCATTTCTTTCAGAGAAGCGCCAAACAAGGACATTCCATCAAAATGAGCAGAGATTAAAGAAAACTTGAAAGGCTCCACAAAATCACATAACCACATCCAAGCATGTCTCCAGGCGGCAATGCCTGAATTGGCAGCCCATGAAGTACCCTATGCATTATGAAATATTAACCTCATGGACACATTGGAAATGAATAAAATATTGATCAGTTGTGAAGATGATCTCTTATAGTCCTCCACAGACATGGACTCTGACTGATTTGGAAAGATCATTGGTCAAATCCCTCTGCAGCCTTGTAAAGTGCACTAAATAATTCAGGGACCTCAAGGCAAAGGTTCCTGAAGCAAATATTTGCTTTCCAAATCTGTTCAATGTCTTTGACTCTCTATTAGGGAGATGAACAGAGGAGTTTTGCTCAGCTAACTCCTTTTTTGTGGCTGCTGTCACAAACATAGCATCAAGTGGGACTCCTTTGCTCCAGTGGGGTCTGTCCTTTGGCAGTGCCAAAATTTTGTCTGGACATTCAAGAATCAGTTCAACAGAGTTTAATTCCTTCCACGCCCAGCAAGAGACTAGGTCAATAAGCTCATCAATAGGGGGGGGGGGGTCACCCAAGACCTAGATGGGCAGGCAGCAAAAGATTCCAGTAATACTGACTCTTCTGGGGAGAGGGAATCTGAAGACCACCCACCTTTCTGCTTAAGAATCTCTGGAATGTCTCCAAATGAGATGTCATCCGGTGGAGATCTGAGGGACCCTTCCCCTTCTTCAAAGTCAGTATCCTCTGTATCCTCTATACAAGGATTTCATGGGGGAATCTATTTGCCTTCTTGCACATTGTCTTGTGAAGAACCTCCTCATTGGAGTGCTCTGTGGAGGTATCTGAAGAGAGTGGAAGTTTGTACAGGGAAACTGTCTGGATGCTAGTTGGTACCAGCTGTCCCTGTGGAGTAGGTCAGATGGGATCAGAGCTCAAACTTCATTTGTTTTCTTCCCCTAACTGCCTCCATATCTATCAACGTTTCAATTCTAAAATATGCAACATAACATTAATTCTACAGCAAAATATGGAAAATTTACTAACAATTTCAATCTTAATTTCTCCAAATGTTTTGGGGTTTTAATACCATGTTGGGAATAGACCCCATTCCTAAGTTAAAGTATGATTAAAGTTTATGAAATTAGAATTGTTTCAATCTTTGATGAAAGCCAAAAGTGCTCTTTGCAGCACCCGCAATGTGCCCAGTAATTACTCCTTCAGCAATTGGTATGGAGTTACATGTATTGGTAACGTATCTAAATACGATTGTAGATTCTTTTTTATAAGCCCCGTTGCTCCTACTACTATTGGAACTGTCTGGGTATCTTTCTTCCACATTGCTCTCACTTCTGCCTGCAAATTCTGATATTTTATGACTTTGTGTCTCTCTGTACATAATACACTGTAATCACTGGGTATGGCAATTTCAATGATCAATGCTACTTTTGTCATCTTTAAATGCACCATTATATCTGGTTTTCTAGCATCTGTGATAACAAAAATACGAAATAAGAATTCTTCATTAAACTGACTCTTTCTCAGCCTGTTTGTGTTCTCATGAACAGCCCTTGAATTTTGTGTATCTAGGACCAAAATCCAAGCTATAAACCAATTTGCTCTTCCTGTCCTAACTTACAGTTTTGCAGTGATTGACTGCCCCCAAAAGGTGTTGGATAGGTTGGACAGGAAAACAAGAAGGATACTTCATTCTCATCAAATGATTTATAAAAATCAGTACATACCCATTCTGAAGGAGGCACGGGCCTTCTCGAAACTGATTATATGTATAGATCTGCAGTCATGGGGTTGCATACAAATCTGCTGACCTCACAAGACCCAAGCATAGTGAAAGTTCTGAAATATGAGGAGAATAAGTCTGAAATGACTTACCTGCTTAGTTTAGCAGAAGCATATCGCCATCAAGCAGGAATGGAAATTAAACCAGAAGTAGATTAAAAATCAGGCAGCAACTGAATGTGCCAAAAAAACAAAAAAAAACAAAAGAAAGAACATAATAGGTTCATAGGTAGGTACTAGGCTATTGGCCCTAGGGCCTATACAAGCCTAGTCAAAAAGGTACCCTGGCATTTGCCACCCAAGAAAATTATTTTCCTGTGCCCCTGTCAAGCAGAACCACAGAAGTGATCCCCGGGGTGAATTTCCTATTACCCATCAAATCATCAAGATTTTTCCTTGAAGAGTGCTAATGAGGAGCTCTGTTTGACATAGATAGGTAGTCTGTTCCAGAGTATGGGAAGTCTCTGGGACAGGAATCTATCCCTACAGCATGTTCTGTTTATTGTGGTGACAAGGTTTAGGTCCCTAGAGCGTGTAGCTCTGAAGCTAAGGTGAAGGATCAGATGAGAAGGCAAGAATTGTAGAAAATGCATAAATATAATTGCAAGTACAGAAAGCTCTTGGAACAATCTCATGTTGATAAGGATTGAACACAGGAATGGTAAAGGAGAGGTGAATTTAAACCAAAAGATGAAAAGTAATATTGGAGGTCCAGGATAGTGGAATATGTACATGTTGCTTTACTACGTCCATTGAACATGTGGGAGAAACAGACAAATGTAGGTTTTGTAAAACAAAATTGGAAACAGTCCCACATCTTGCTCCTGGTTATGATATACTAATGGCAGAAGGACTGTATACTGAAAGGCATAATAACATGGCAAGATTGTTGCAACAGAGATTGTGCAAACATTATAATATTGAAGTAGCTGAAAAACACTGGAAACATGAGCCACAAAGCATCATAGAAAATTATGGAATTTACATGTCATGGGATCACCCATTAGCAACAGTTCAAAAAATAGATGTGAGAAACTAGATATAGTAGTCCATGAAAAGAAGACAAAAGTAGCATTAATCACTGGATTAAGAGACCACTCATGAGGGAGTAAGATGGCCCTACTCTGTTTGTTTGCTAGCAAGCTGGACTTCCCTGGGATATACATTACCAAAAGAAAACAGCTGGAAGAGATTGCTCACTGCCAAGCTCTCATTGTCTCTTGACATAGGGGATAAGATCTGGATCCCCCCGGCTAGTTGATGTATTAAACTACTGACATAGTGTTGGTCTGGATGGCAATCATCTCTGGAGGGAGTGTATCTTGAAATGCCTACAATGTTAATAACACTGCTCTCATTTCCAGGACATTGATGTGAAGATTGATGTTCAGTTGGGATTAAGTGCCTTGAACTGTCCTTCCCAAGTAATGCCTCCCCAACCTAGTTGGGAGGCATCTGTAGTCACTGTGGCTGTTGGTGGTGGAAGGATAAAAGTGTAGCCCTGATAAAGTTCTTTTGTGGTGATCCACCAGGTAGTGTGTTCCTTGCAAATTCTTGTAATCTGTACTGGTGTAGATAGGAACTGTCATCTCATAGACTATTGTATTACAAGTATGCATTGCAGTACCCTCATGTAATATCTTGTTAGGGGCACTAAAGTTATGAAAGCTGCCATAGATCCCAGCAGTTGTAAAACCAACCTTCCTGGCAGGGAAGGAAGAGAGGATGTGGGATGCTTGACGCTGTAAGGTATTTATTATTGTGTGAGATAAGCTTGCGATTTGAGTCAGCATGTCCAGACAAGCACCAATGAACTCCAGGACTTGACTGAGGAAGAGCTGAGACTTGTCATAGTTCACTGTGATGCCCAGTTGAACACATAGCTGGAGCAAGTAATCCCTGGATTAGATCAGTAGAGGCTTGGTGGGAGCAAAAAGGAGCCAGTTGTTGAGGTATGGAAACACCCAGAATGCCAGCAGTCTCAGGTCAGCTGCAAACACTGCCATGCATTTAATGAACATCATAGTGGCTGTGGTGAAACCAAAGGGCAGGACTCTGAATTGGTAATGACTGACTCCCAGAAGGAAGTGTAGAAATGTCCTGGATCGCCTGTCTATTTTGATGTGATAGTATGTATCCTGAAGATCTATCAAGCGCATCTAATAGTCCTTGTGCAAAAGTGTCAGAATGGACTGAATCATGATCATTTGGAACGTGAATGCTTGACATACTGGTTTAAGTTGCTAATATCCAAGATAGGACTCAGGTCCCTGTTTTCCTTTAGCACCAAAAAGAATCCTGAGTAACTTCTGAATCCTTGTTGGTCTGGGGGAACCATTTTGGCAAGCAGTTTTACTACTTCTACAGCTGCTGCTTTTCTCTGACTGGGTAGAATGTCAGGAAGTTTTTAAGGATGATTGTTGGGGGGCGGTAGAGAAAAGGGTATGTAATAATGTCTGGAAATAATCCTCTGCACCCAAGTGTCTTTGGTAATGGCTCTCCAGGTTTGTGGGTGCAGGGATATGCATCCCCGACTGCCTGACTGACTTCCTCCAGAATGCAGCTGATGGGCAACCTTGCAGGAGTGCTGTCAGGGCTTCTCAGAGAAGGAATCTCTAAAACTCAGGTTTTGCTGGCCACCTCTGCCATGAGGGTGTCATCTCTTATTGGAGTTCCCCCTTTTGCCATGGGGGAACCTGTCCCCTTAGGAGTCCTGGGAAGAGCCTTGCAACTTTCAGAACCACATTTTCCTACTACCTCTCTGGTTTCTGGAAAAGGTCCTTTGAGGTGTAGAAAAATGTAACCCCATGACAGATAAGGCTTGCTATCTTGTGTTTGACTCTGGTGAGATAGGGTTTCTTTAACCTTGAGATCAAATAAGGTAGATCCAACAAAAAGAGCATTGATGAATGATGACTTGAACAGCTCCACAAAGTCAGAGAGGCACATCCACGAATGTCATCTCACAGCAATTCCTGAACTTGCAGCTCTTGAAGCACCTGATGAGTTGTGGAAAATGAGTCTCACAGAGGCATTTGATAGGGACTATAGGGTGCACCAAATCCTACATTTATTTATTGGTTCCTAGATTAACAGAAGACTCCACATAGATTGGTGAGTTTATTTAATAAAAAGTAAACGCGTTCATCCCACTACACATAACAAGGGACCTCATCAGAGTTAAAAAAAAATAATCCACTTCCCTTTTTTAAATATATCAATCGCAAATAATTGAGCCAATTAAATAAAAACAAAATCAATCACCTTGTTAACGTAAAACATCATTCGTCAATCATAAGAAACCATTCTGTTCATAAAAGCACGTCACCAAATTTAGAAAAACATGTTGAATACTTTAAATCACATTAGCTTTACACTTAGAATGCTTAACACAGACAAACTGTCAATGATTCCTGGTTCAATACAAGCACTGAGACATATTTGCCATAACAGCTCTTTTTATTCAAGTAAATTATCAATGTCACTGCCCTGTCATTCGTGGCAACTTTACCAATTACAAAAAGATAAACTTTCTAAACAAAGATCAATTAACTGAATGCCTGTACAGGTCATTACTATGCTTACCTTTTTTAATATCGTACATGTGTTTGTAAATTCTTTCCTTAAGCTTTCTACTGGTCTTACCCACATAAAATGCTGAACAGGAGGTGCACATAGCTAAATAAACTACCCTGGTAGAATTACAATTACATCTAACAGGGCACCTGAGGGTCCGTTCAAAACCATCTGCAGCAAAGTATGGCCCATTATTGATGTATTTATAAAAGTTGCAGCACCCATATCTACTCATTTTTGATTAAAGGAACATTAGTCAGTCAGAGTATAAATAGTAATTGATAACTGAATAAAACAGCGACAAACAATCCAATCAATGAGTTAAGAAGACAGAAATACTTGTTGGCCTAAAAATAAACAAAGTTGTTATGTAACACCAAATTTTACAAATTGGAGGACAACAAAACAATCAACCTCCCCAAGTGTCTTCTCCCCATCAAGATATTGGGAAAATGTTCCAACCCTTCATCATGAAGTACAACTTAAAACAAATTCATGACATCTGTTGTCACAAATACAATCTCACTTTTAAATGGGGTATCGTCAAGCAATTGCAACAAATGCCAGGAATCACTTATAATACCCCCTTCTCTCCCAAGTAAATGCTTACAATAAAAATCTATAAATGCTGTCAAGAGTTCAGTCTTAACCCCTTGCTGCCACTATAGGTCTCAACTGGAGATCAACAGCATTCTTATGAACTTTCGGAATCTCAAAAATAGAGTGAATGATTGGCTTGGCAATACTGACAAAATCAAACAAAATATTAGAGATACAACCTTGATAAGCCATGTCATGAAGATAAAAATCGATCCTAGCATAAGCTACACAAACATCATTCCTTGAAACATGATTATATGTGCTGGCATCATGTAAAATAAACTTGTAACACAGGAACTCAGAGTCTGTCCATGTAGCAAAAAATAGACAAATAACCAACAAAGCCCACACTATGCCAGACAAACATCCAATGAAGCAGTAATCACAATGGGGAAGACACACAAACTGAATTTATTATCCAGAAATAAAATAACAAAGAATTGCTTAAGTGCTTTTGCCCCTATTACAACTTGGGACAACTTCAAAAGCAAAAGAAATGTTAGTCAGTCAGACTATAAATAGTAACTGAAGAAAACAAGGCACAGAAACATGACTGGAACCATAAAATGTTAAAAGTTTAATGAGGTAAGCGCTTTCACACCAAATACTAGTGCTTCGTCAGACCATATGAATGAATGGATAACTGAAACATGTAAAAACATGAAGCTAATTTTGTAAACAAGTAATATAAACATGTAAAACCCCATAGTAAATCCTTCACAGGGTTTAAAAAAATGTAGAATTTAGAAATATGTACAGTATAGTTATGCTTAAAATTGCAGTGTTAAACAAATAGAAAATAAGAAAGCATTTTTTATAATTTATCAGCTCCATATTTCAAAACAGGTAGGATAGAAACTTGTTTGTTCAAGCCAGGGGGAGTGGAAGCATTAAGTTTTAATTGCCAAGAAAGCTCTCTTAATTCAGTTTTAGTTTCCCAAGATCCACACCCTGGCTTGATATTGAAATAATTTTCATTATTACAAATAAAAACTTGGTGTATTCAGGACAAGGTAAGGTTTACTTAAAAAGGGAGTTCAATATATTTTTTAAAATGGCATAGGTGTGTTCATACATTCTCTTGCAAAACAAGTTTTTACATTGGCAAAACAGAAAGATATCACACCCAGAACACAGTGTGATGTATACCACCCCTTTTGTGGCACAGTTACTATCTGCTAAAAATATAGTATAGTCAGGGAAACTCTCCAACGTAATGGATTTTTGTTTAAGAATATACATGCATTGAGTACACACTCCACACTTCCATGTCCCCCTAAGGTCTATATTATATATTCGAAGTTTCAAAACTTCAAATCTCATATGTTCGACAACATATGATCGAAGTTTGAAACTTCGAATATATAATAAAACATCAAAAAAAATAAAACTTACCTTAACGCCTCGAGCAGGGGGCTGCTCCCCCTTCACCCCCCACACTGCCTACTTAAATGTACCAACTCCAAGATCGCACTTCAGTGCAGAAAAGGGAAATTCTCCCATTCTGCACTGTACGGCGCCATTACATTTAACTTTCGAACTTTTCAAAGTTCAATCATATGGTGTCAACCATATGACATGCAAACTTAAAAAGTTTGTTCATGTAATAGGAACCTATCCCCCTATTGGTCCTTTCAATAATTTTTTCAAGCAAATGTTTGAAGTTTTTCCCAATTTTGTAGAGAAAGTTTCTAGAATCACCAAATGATTTAAGCAAATCCTCGACCACTTTAAATGTGTGCCAATTATTAGAAATAACATTTTTCACAGCTTTGGAGTGGGTATTGTAAGTAATAACAAAAGAATTGCAAATGTTTTCATTTGTTTTAGTATCATGATTATAAACCCTTGTGAGAAGAACTGTCCCAGTACCAAGTAATGGGTTAAATGTAATACCCCATAGTTTGCTAACTTCATTCAGTGTAGTAACTAAAAAACCTTTAGGGTATCTCCTTTCCAGAAACATGATTAATATTTTATCTGCCTCGAGACAAACTATGTTAAATTCAGAACACAACCTCGCTGCTCTCACCAATTGTCCCTTAAATATGTTATTTTTACAAGGCTGTGGGTGTCAGCTTTTGTAATCCAAATAACTATTTGAGAAAGTAGATTTTCTAAAGAGTGTTGAATAGAAATGTTTATTAACTACATCTTTGGATACAGTTACATCTAAATAGTTAACGTTTTTTTGTTGAAAATTGATGGGTGAATTTTAAAAGTGTGGCGGTTTGATTAATGTACTAAATAAAATCTTCAATTTCATAAATAAACCTTTCCACACAATACAAATATCATCAAAGTAGCATAAATAAGTGTACCAATATTCAGAAAAGTTTGAATTTAGAATAAACATTTTTTCCAATGTATACATAACTAAATTTGCATATATTAGTGCACAGCTTGTTCTCATAGCAATATCTCATATCTGCCTAAAATATTCACCTTCAAAGAATAAAAAGTTATAATTAGAATGAATTCCATTAAAACCATGATAAAATTGATCATGCCATTATCCAATTCCACAAAAGCAGAATGAAAATATTCCAACCCAGTTTGATAGGGTATACTTGTGAATAGGTCTGTCACATCAATGGTGAGAAAACTAACAGCTTCACTATAATATTCAGACTTAAATTTAGTCAAAAATCCCATGAATCTTTTAAAATGTGATTTTCAAAACATAAAACATCCTTTAACAACCGGTCTACAAAAAAACACTAGAGGATAGGTTTTAGACTCTTGCCCTGCAACTATAAGACAATACAGGGGTTGTAATACTTCACTGTATACTTTTGGTATACAAAATTTCCTCAGAAATAATAGTCTGTAAGAGAGCATCCTCAATATATTGTACCAAATACTACAGGGATTAATGGGGTGTGTATATACAAAAAGTTGAAAATTTCCTCAGAAATATTATTCTGTAAGAGAGCATCCTCAAGATATAGGTCAATCTTTTTGTATACTAAAAAAATTTGTTCCTGGTAATAGTTCCATATTTTGTATTATCTTGCAGCATATTAAAAATCTCAGCAATGTAGTCAATCTTACCAGCAATAACTATTCCACCACCTTTATCTTGTTTCCGTAAAGTATCATATAAAATATCCATAATCTTACAAGAATAATCTAGAAAATCAATGAGCACCACACAGCCCCCTTTGTCGGGTTTCATCACCCTGATCTTTTTATTACTTGCCAGGTGTTTCAAAACCTTCCTTTCACTTAGGGTCAAGTTGTCTTCACATGAAGACAAATTAAGCACCACAAGATCTAATTTGTTCTTCACACACCATTCAAAAATAGAAAGAATGGGGTTGGGGTGGTATAAAGGTCCTCTTTCTTTTAAGACCAAACTTGGCATTGTCTAGTGACTTGTCTTTAAAAAAAGATTTTATATATTTAATTGCCTGAAGTATAATATCAACTGAATCAATAAGTTTGCCAAATTGGTCTTAAAATTAGGAATGAAAGAAAAATCTTTAAGGAACAGAGAATAATAATCCTTGTCAATAAAAGTATGACTTGCAGTAGGTTAAAAATTCTAAAACCAGAGTCCACATTAACACTCTCCAAAAGCATTGCACCATTAAGTTCAGTTTAACCTGGTATCATAGAAATGTCTAATTCCTTCTATTTTTCTTTGTTTCATCTGCCTCAGGTGATTGGAATCCTTCCTCCAATAACCTTTAGGTTGGGAATCCCAGTTCAAATCTCATCATCACTATCATCAACCCCACTTGTACCCAAGTCCACCAAAGCACATTTCATATTCCTCACAACTATTTGTTTGTGAACAGGCACCATAGGTCTCAAATAAGTATGCTTCTCCTCATATTTGACCTTGTCTCTGTTCAACTTTGTTTGCTTATGTTGCCTGTTTTGGGCAGCCACATCATCAACCTTCTCAATGAAAAATGCTGTAATCAGTAATGATGGAAGGATACAACAAATCATGCTCAGTACTAGTACTTAATGCCCTGATTTCTTAATCAAAACCTGTAGTGTCTAACAACAAATCATGCGCAGTACTAGTACTTAATACCCTGATTTCTTAATCTAAAACCTGTAGTGTCTAACTGTTGTCCAACATAAGATTCATTATTTCCAGACCGGTACAGTCGAACAGTTCTATTACCCCTGATGTAATAACATGTTTTTTTCAACCATTCCAATTGGCACTTTCCAACAGTGTAGACCTTTTGGAACCTGATTAGCTGTAACACATTCTGTCAAATAACAATTGTTAAGCTATAAGTGCATATATTTCACCAGTTGGCATTCAGACAACTTCAGTTTGGAAGATCACAAGCCCCTCATCATGATATCAGTGCTCTGAAAATTATAACTGGGGTTAAATAAACATGAATGAAAGTTAGTAACTGCCAAAAATCCAGCGCTAGCATTCCTCATCGAATGAACCATAGGCATAAAAGGTCATTAGTTCCCATCATGATCATCTATTGCCACAGGTATAGATGGAACAAATTTAGATAACTGCTGAATTAGTATGGTTAAATCTCCAGGTATAGACTCTACCTGAGATGCCACAGAGCCATCACCACACTCCAATGCAAAAGCCAGGAATTCTGTCAAGTATAACAAACAAAACTAGTAACCAAAAACTGCTATAGAACAACTCGTTTAAACAAAACAAAAAAGGGCACCAAATCCCACATTCATGTATTGGATCATAGATTAACAGAAAACTTCACACAGGTGAGTTTATTTAATAAAAAAACTAAGCACTTTCGCCTAACTACAAATAACAAGGAACTTCATCAGAGTTAAAAAAATATATATCCACTTCCCCTTCTTAAATATATCAATCAAAAATAGTTGAGCCAATCAGATAAAAACAAAATTAATCACCTTGTAAATACAATGTAAAACACTACTCATCAGTCTAAAAAAATATTCCATTCATAAAAGTACATCATAAAATTTAAAGAGACAAGTTAAATACTTTAAATCGCAATCTTCTCACTCTTAAGAATGTTTAAACTAGACCAAACTCTACCACACTGGGCTGTAACCATGAAAAAGAATATATATCTTCTCCATCCTGAAAGCAGCTACTGAACGACACACAATTAGTATTTGAAATTTAAGCTGTAAAAACAGTTAAGTAGTTTTTTGTCCTTCTCAAAAACATAAGGACTTCTATCAGAATACATTAATGTATAAAACCCAGTTACTTTATAGGGCTGTCTAGCCTCCTTCTCAAAAACTAATTAATTGGTTTTAAAATTAATCCATCACACTCTAAAAATGTCTAAAAAATTAAAAGCACATATGCCTTTTAAGTTTATCTTAAACTGTTTCATAAAACCGTAACAGTCATTCCTTATAATAATATAGCCTATCTAAAGAAATACAAAAAGTATAAGTAGACATTATAACTTTTGTGATTTCTGCTTTAAAACAGGAACTATCTAAATTAAATCATTTAGACCAGGAAAGCGGCTGGTATCGAGTTTTAGTTGTCACATCAGTTCTCTCAACTCAGTTTTTCTTTCTAACCACCACCCCTGGGATTAATAGGAATTCTTTCTAAAATAACAAAATTAAAACTTTTAAAATGGTAACATATGGCTGAATGTCTATGGAGAGCATTGTTTATATTACACTTAGAAATCTCATAAGAATGTTCGTAAAAAGGTGCTCCATCTTTCCTAAGTAAAATGCAGGATGTGTGGCACATGATGCTGAATAAACTAGAACCTTACTAGTACAGTTGCCTCCTTGTGGGTATATTGTAGATTTCAAGCTATTTTCCAAGATTGTACAATCAGTTTCTAAGATGTACTTATTTACATTGCTTTTAGGAGCTTACAGCTGGCTCTTTCAGTAGAGTGTCTGATATTAAATTAAATTATAAACAAGTTAGACTTGCATGCACCAAGGGCTAATGTTTAGCCTTCATGAAAGTATATTTCTTTGTCTGCACTCAAGAAAAAAAAGTACTATCTGAGTTAATTTGCTTAAAATGTTCTAGAAAGCGCACATAGCAAAACACTCACTGTACAGTTACTGAGCCTGTATAAAATGTTAATGTTAACCAACAAGCTGTATCTGAAAACAAGCCTATGGAATGTGATAATACTGAGTGCTTTTAAATACTAGAAGTGCAGAGTCTGCTTTTTGTCACATTATTACTAAGTGTGTCAACTGTATTTTGGTAGAAGCAAAAGAACAACAAGGATTGTTGGACTTGGGGAATGTGATTATATTAGTTAGACCAAGCTATATTACTAAAAATACACTAAGGAAAATAGGTGTGAAACCGAGGCAGTAATGAACAAATCTCATAGTGGAGAAAAAAAAAAAAGAAAACGAGGTACCAAAATAGAGTCTTAAGCTTCTCCATTTTGTGCCAGAACAGAGCGCATCAGTCAGAAACAGAAGAACACTAAAGGTAATATAGCTAACTGAAGAAGAAAAACGGAAACTACCAGTCTCCACAATACAAGAACATTGTTTGTCTGAATTAAATTTTATACAGGATGGGCTAGATGAAGGAGAGAAACCCCTTCTGTATTTTTAGGAGGAGACCACAGCCGCACTTCATGTCACATTGCTGATGACAATGTTTCCAATCTGACTTGTATCAATTTCAGGAAGGCCCAATGGGAAGACTGAAGTAAGAGTTAAAGAAAATGTAAAAAGGGTAAAACATGAAACAAAGACACCCATACTCTGATGTAAGACATGACCTGCTATGCAGTGTAACCAGAGACAAAGAACAGATACTGAGTCAGTTATTACTTCCAAGATTTTTAGAACACTTGTAATGAAGTTAAAACAGTCATGTTTTCCATGGTTACTTAGGAATGCATGTGAAAAAAGCAAGGATTTCATCTAGATTTTGATGTTCCAGTTGTATTTCAGTATTTCAGCACATGCATATAAGTTACTGAGCACATGCGAGATCAGTGCCATTTTGCATAGTCATTCAGTGTGAATGGAAGCTTGAATGGAGATGCACATGTGAGTGTGTTAGAAGTAATGAGTCAGTCAGTAAGCTTATGAAGTTCGAAGTATGTCTTCCAATTACAGCTCCTGATGTGTTATGTACAACAAATGACTTGAACCTATCCCATGCCTTAGTGTTTATTTGAATACACAAGACATGTGACATGGTGTCAGAATGGGATCCGAAGTTAAAGCAGCTTGCAAACCATGAGGCACACAGTTAGAAGTGGAGTAATATACAGGAGTGAACTCACAAACAGGTCAGTGGTTATTCAAAGGTATTTAAATTCATTTTAAATGATTTTCAGTCACCACATATGTGACATAGCACTCGGAGTGTTCAAAAAAATGTCCAAGATGTTCGAAATGCCCAAAGTAGCGACATAATGATGAAAAGTGTTTGAAATAATCTCTGAAGTATTTACAATGCTTGAAAAGGCTATAATGTCTGAATCTTTTTGCAAAGTATGACTTTTTCAGAGTAAATAAGACTTTTCAAAAGTGTCCAGAGTATCATACAAAACCATTTATACTTCTTAATTTAGCTGGCTCAGAGACCATTGAGTGAGAACATTCATTTGTGTATGCACCTGCTGTGTATGCAGGGGAGTGGGAAAACCACCATATTGTGATACAGATTGAAATGTGGGAAGAGCCTGGGTGCTTAAAATGTAAATTTACAGAAATATGTAACCCTTAAATGAATGTAACAATGGAAAGGGACAAATTTTACACACAAAATCAAAAGCCTGGTAAAACTGTTGCAGCATATATTGCCGACTTAAGAAATAAAGCAAAAACATGTACATTTGGTGATCTAAGAGATGAATTCATAAAAGACCATCTTGTATGTGGTGTTAATAATGATGCAGTGTGAGAAATATTTTACTTTGAGATAGTAAATTAACATTGAGCAAAGCTATTGAGATTTGCCAAATATGTGAGATTACAGAAAAGCATACGAATAAGCTTACAAATGAGAAAAGCATGTTTGTAGTATCTGCTAGTGTAAATGTTAATAGTGTGAAACAGAAAGTTTAGATGAAAAAGTAATATAAATCAAAGGGAAGTGCGACTTCCAACCTCATTGTTAACTGTCACAATTGTGGAGGCAGTCATGAACCTAAACAAGAATAGTGAAATATTTTGTACAGTACAAATTAATGGGAAACCTGTAGAGCTTAAAGTAGACACTGGATCCAAGTACAATAGTATATCAAAACAAATGTAAAGTAAAAGCTATTGATAAACTTGATTCAACAAAGTGTGCAAAACTAGTTGCTTATGGTGGTGAAGAGATTTAACTTGATGGCACAGTAGTTCTTTCATGCCATTCTGCTGGAAACAGCGATGACTTGCAGTTTTACGTAGTCAAAAGACTTGTGCAGTCATTGTTATGCCTCAAAGATAGTCTGAGAATGGTTCTGACTTCATTTAATAAAGAGGTTCACCATATAAGTCTGAACAACAACGATAGTTTTACACAGAATTCTTTTAGTGAATATGCTGATATTTTCAAAGACAAGCTTGATAAACTTCCAGTCACATATTCCATGAAGTTAAACCATGAAGTAAATGCAGTTGTTAGACCAGCACAGAAGATTCTAGTAGCAATGCAGAGTAAAGTAAAGACAAAATGGTGAATTTAGGTGTTCTTACTCCAGTAGAAGAAGCAAATGAATGGGTATCCTCCATGGTTGTAGTTAATATGCATACTGCTTCAGCACGATTGTAATGCATGATGTTAAAATTGCAAAAGTACAATTTCAATATTGTTTCCAAAAAGGGCAAATGCTTGTACCTTGCTGATGCTTTGTCACTTGCACCCAGACAAATGACAGAGCAGCATGAAAATGAACAAGCAGACTTTGAGGTCATGGAAGTCAGAAATTTTTCATCATCGGGGCTTGACGAACTAATAAATCACACAGCTTCAGAAACAATTCTCCAAGACCTGAAAAACATTACAGAAGATGGAATCATCATGAATGGTCCAAAAGTGGTAATTCCTAAAGCATTACAACAGGAATATATCAAAATCTTGCATCGTGGTCACCCAGGTACTGATGCAACCAAAAGGGCAAGAGGCATTGTATTTTGGCCTTCTATGTCAAAAGCTATAGAAAAGGAATCTCTAGCATGTTCAATCTGAAACAGCACCAAACCACATCAACAAAAAGAACCACTTCAGCTACACCAGATTCCTGAATTACCGTGGGTGACGGTTGCCCCAGATATTTTTGAATGGAATGGTAAACATTACTTAGTGTTAGCATACTCTTATTCAAATTGGCTTGAACTTCACCTGCTTCCTAACTTGACATCCAGCACAGTCATTACAAAATTGAAGAGACATTTTTTTTGTCCATGGTAGTCCGCACAAAGTCATGTCTGACGATGGTGCACAGTTTAACAATCAGCAGTTCAAGAAATTTGCTGAGTCTTGGGACTTTGTTCATATTACCAGTAGTCCTGAGTATCCAGAGTCCAATGATTTAGCTGAAAGTGCAGTTCAGTGTGCAAAACACTTGTTGGAGAAATCCAACAGAGATGCTACCGATGTTTTCCTTAACTTACTCAGTCTCCGGAACATTCCTTGAGACAACTTCCTTAGTTCACCTGCTCAGAAATTAATGTCCAGACAGACAAACAACTCTTCCAACCAGTGAACAATTGTTAGTACCAAAAGTAAAGAACAATAGACTGGTTAAGGCTGAAATTTCTAGAAAACAGTGACAAAAGTTGTACTACGATAAGGCCAGTAAATCCCTTAGACCTTATTACAAGGAAAGGTTGTGAGAATGCAAACATCTAAAGGTAATGATGAAGTGGGAATTGTGAAGAATATTTGTGAAGCACCAATATCTTACATCATACAATCAGAAGGAATGGATTTCAGAAGGAATTGAAGACGTGTTACCTGTCTCCAAACCAGTGACGCAGCAGATTGCCTGTGCCAACAACTCTAATTCACAGAGTGACTCCACAACTTTTTGAATTCAAAAGGACAGTGTGCTTCCTTCACATAATTTTGATGTACTCCCTGATGTTCTAGTCTTGAAACCCAGATACTGTCCCTGTTGCTAAACCCACTCAAAGTTTCTATGTTATCTGATCAGGAAGAATTTCCAAACCTAATCCTAGATATTGGGCTTGAACTCAATTTTGTTTGTTGCAATGTTGATATAATGTCTAGCTCTTAAGATGTCTTTGTTCTCCTATTTTGGATGTCAAACAAAATTAAAAAGAGAGGATGTAGATCAGTGTGCATATTGAACCTAGTCAGCCACTGTAGTCAGAGAGCACGTGCATATAAGTTACTGAGCACATGCAAGATCAGTGTCATTTTGTATAGTCATTCAGTATGAGTGCAAGCTTGAATGGAGATGCATATGTGAGTGGGTTTGAAGTAATGAGTCAGTCAGTAAGCTTATGAAGTTTGACATATATGTTCAGTTACAGCTCCTGATGTGTTTAGGTACAATAAATGACTTGAATCCATCCTGTGCCTCAGTGTCTAAATTGAATACACGAGACATGCGACACCAAGTTTCGTGCCCACAGTGTCAATGGACAACATCCAACGAGGCTTCAAGAACCCTCTGATACCCTTTCCTGTCATAAAAAATCTCATTTGAAAGAATAGTAATGGGCATTCTAAATCATTTTCTGAAATTATATAAGGATCATCAGTATATTTTGGTACTCACTGGTTATTCAACAACATTTCTTGAAACAATAACCCTGCAAAGTCTATAGCAAAAGAACTAGTACTGTTTTTTAGTACTAATTCTCTAAGAAATGACTACTGAACAAAGCACGCCATTCCTTTCCAGAGTAATTTATATTAAATATCACAAAAAACAAAGTTTCAAAAATTCTCCCCGCTCACAGTTAAAATCAAAAACAAGAAACTGGAAATAAATTTCTGGTGAACACAGAGTAAGATTCTAATCAAAAACAAAAAACTGGAAATTGGTGACACCAAGTTTTTTGCCCACAGTGTCAATGGACAACAACCAACGAGGCTTCAAGAACCCCCTGATACCCTTACCTGTCATGAAAAATCTCATTTGAAAGAATAGCAATGGACATTCTAAATCATTTTCTGAAATTATATAAGGACCATCAGTATATTTTGGTAATCACTAGTTATTCAACATTTCTTGAAACAATAATCCTGCAAAGTCTATAGCAAAAGAACTAGTACTATTTTTTTAGTACTAATTCTCTAAGAAATAATTACTGAACAAAGCACACCATTCCTGTCCAGAGTAATGCATGAACTTTATATTAAATATCACAAAAAACAAAGTTTCAGAAATTCTCCCAGCTCACAGTTAAAATCAAAAACAAGAAACTGCAAATAAATTTCCAGTAAACACAGAGAGAGAGATTCCAAAAGACTTGCTGTCAGAATAAGTGACTTATTCTGAGAGCATCTTTTGGAATCTGGTTCCACGGTGTTATCCTGTTAGTAGTTAGGCCTTTCACAGACATTAAGTCACTTACTCCGAGAACAAGTCTTTCAGAATCAGGGCATACTTTCACTGGAGTATGTCACTTACACTGACAGCAACTCATTTGGAATCAGCTTACTCTAACAATAACTGCTTTTGTCAATGGACTTCTTCAGTATGTGAGACAACTGATTCAACAGCACTCTTAAATATTAAATTAAAATCATATGATTTAGCCGACATACATCCGGAGAAATACATAATTATAAATAAAACAATTTAATATTAATATATTTACAATTTATAATTTAATATATTTTATATTTATATTATACATTTTGTATTTATAATGTAATATATAACAATAATTGGGTGGCGCAGTGGTGCAGCAGTTAATATTGTTGCCTCACGGCAAGAGGTTCCCCAGTTCAGTTCTCAGCTGGGGTGCCTTCTGTGTGAAATCTGCATGTCCTCCCTGCGTTCGTATGGGTTTCCTCCCACATTCCAAAGTCATGTGTCTGGAGTGTTTCTCCACTGAAAATAGGCTCTGTCCTAGTTGGACTTTCCAGGTCAACACATGTTAGATAAATAAATAAATAAATTTGAAATAAACCACATAAATATTCATTTAAATTTTACTGCAAATTGTTTTTAAAAAACACATTTAAAAGTTAATGCTTAATTTATGCCAGGGACTGTACAAGCATTTAATCTGACTTGCCAAACAAACTTTCTATTGTCAAGTTTGTTTTCTATACCTCTCACTCTCAAGCCTAAATTGATACAGTCCACAACTATATTAATAGATAACTTAAAGTTAGTCATGATGTGTAAATGCCTGTGCAGTTGAATAGCTCTAGTGTGTTTGCAAATTCGCTCTTTCAGCATTCTCGTTGTTCTGCCTATATAAAATGTTGGGCAGGATGAACTGGGGGCTGAATATATCACACTTTTATAAACATGTAAAATACAGAAATACAGATTTTCTTATTATTGACAAAAACATCATCAATCCTTGTATTTAAGTACTAGCACTGTCTACACCCCCAAACACAACTAAACATGGCCCTTTTCATAGAATAAATAATAATTTTGGATTGCAATTATTCTTTTAAATTTCTAGTACAACCACTGTCAAAATTCGATCATGAGCCAATGATGTTCCATGCCTTCACAATGCATAAACAAACGTCCAGTTGTTGATAATTATCTTTTTTTTATATGAAATGTGTCTGTCCCAGTTATGACAGCCATTTCGCTATCCTTGTTTTTGCTTTGTACTGAGTACTGTATGTCAGGGGGTGTTCTGCCCTTGTTCCCATGTATAGACATAAGTAAACCAGATTACATCTGCCTTTCCTACTAGACTATACTTACCCTACAGCATTCTTTATAAGAGAGTCTGTGTATCCTCTGTCCAGAAACTTAGACTAGAGTAAATCATTCTCTAACAAGTACTTATCTTCATCCAGTGTTATCCTACTAATCCTACAGCCTGTTCATTAACTATACGCCTTTTAACTAATGCGGGTGCATGCTAGTGTAAGCTAAGTAACTATCACTAGCTAGGGATTTATATAAGTTTGTCTAATTTTTCAATAGTACTGTTATGAGGAATAATTTCAAAAGCCTTGGCCAAGATGAACAAAGCAG
>NC_056746.1:1435939049-1435949049 GCF_019279795.1 Protopterus annectens | reverse complement strand
TATATACATATATATATATATATGTATATATATATATATATATATATATATATATATATATATATATATATATATATACATACATACATACATACACACACACACACACATAGGGCCGGATTCACGAAACCACCGTGTAAGACTTAATATGTCTTACTCGGAGGCTGCAGTTGAACGGTATGGCGTCAGCGTGCCATGAATATTCATGAGGGCACGCTGACTCATCCGTAACTCTTACACGGACTGAGTAGGCAAGCAGGGGGCGTGTCTGACTGCCGAGCAGTCTAAAAGTACACGCCCCTGCAAGGTTTTAAAAAGCATAATGTCAACAGACAAGAGCGAGTCCGCTCAAATGTACTTGCACCCAACACTACACTCCCTGACACTGTAAACCCCCATCAGAGTTATAAAATGGAAAATATTATTTTTTTTTAAATCCACGATATAGCTGCCCGTATTTGCGCTTGATTGCGTGGGTGTGCCCATTGCTTAACCACAGTTAGCAATTGTGACATTGAAGAGCATATAAGAACTACTTATGCAAATTAATCCAAGTAGCAATAGCGTAATGGTAGAGCGTATGCACAAAGAGAAGGCATTCACTGTTCGTGTCCCACCAGTCCCCTTCTTATTTATGTTTTAAATCAGTATTTGAAATAATACCAGGCAAACATGATTAAAATTTTATTAAAAGCAGTGACATGGCCAATGTATCAGTGAACAAAATATATATTTTGAAAAGACCCAGATATATAATAGCATGCCGTTAAGCAACGTTTTACACAGCTAAACATAGCTGCCCATAGTTTAATAGCGCTATACCCATCTAAACAGAGGTGCCCATAGTTTAATAGCGCTTTATCCACCTAAACAGAGTTGCCCATAGTTTAATAGCGCTTTTTCCAGCTAAACAGAGTTGCTCATAGTGTAATAGCACTTTACCCAGTGCAATAGAGTTGCCAAACATTTAAAAACGCTTTACCCAGCGCAATGTGTTTGCGAGGATGTGCGCACCGCGCCAACCAGGCCACCGTAGGGCACAGGGGAGTAACGTAGAGCTAAGTTGATTAAACACAGCCACACACCCTAGCCTGTCAAGACAGTATTAAAATAAAGGAATGACAAGGTTTGAACCGAGGACCCTTTGCATCATAGTCAAAGTACAGAACCACTAAGCCATGACAACATAGGGGAAACCACCACTATTAACATTCATAAACTTAGGAATGGTAGTTTAACCATTACTAAGCAGGTCTGCAGAGGGCCGAGAATTTTACAAAACTGCCAATCACAAAAAAGTGTGGGAAATGCGGCATATTTAAGCCCCACAGGCGGGAATACACACCATAACAGATTGTAGCTCACATCTGCGGTCAGAATGTCTGGTGTTGGAGAGGAAGTGCACTTCCGAGTGCAGAGATGGGGCACTGAGGAGTCCAAATACATGGTTTGGCTCCTAGTCCACCATCACGAGGCAAGACTCCTGCAGGGCCAGTTCCAAGGGACGGAGTACAAGGCAGAGGCTTGGAACCGGTTAGCTTGTGACCTCACCAGTGCCAGAGGTGTTACCAGAACTGGTGAGCAGGTCCGTCACCACCATGCGGACCTGAAGAGACGAAAGGAGGACCACCTGAATCACTGGATACAGGAGGCCCGTGGGATGCAGGATGCCCCACAACTGAGTATGTAGCCATGGAATGCAGTATGTAAGGATTTAAAATGGAGTATGTATAACGGATAGGAATGTCTCAATATCCCTTCATTTACTTTACAGCTGCAGGTGACCATGTTATGAATCAGCAAGCCTATGCTGATAGGCTGCTAAGGCTGCGCCGCCAGGCAGGTTAGTGATTATTCTGCATGTATTGTTATATAAAATATGGGAGAGAGCATGAAAGAAAGTGTTGTAGTCCTATAATACAGCCATAAAATGGACTGAATAAGTCCTCTGCATGTACTGTCAGATAAAAACGTTAGAGAGGCAGAAAAAGAGTGTAGTAACCCATTAAGAAAGGTAACAAATGTCTGGAATAATATCTCTGCAGGCACTGTCATATAAAATAATATGTGAGTGAGCCTGAAAAAAGAGTGTGCTAACCTATTAATAAAGGTATAATATGTCATGAACATGTCTGCCATATATACCATTAAAACAAATAAAGGAGTGAGCCTGTGGAAAAGTGTGTAATGTCATTAATAAAGGTCTAAAACCCAGAGTGTGTCTGTTTCACTTAGTATGAAATGTTGTTGTACCCTTGCATTATACAAATAGTAATGTGTTAGAAAGTGCTGGCAACCCAGAGTTCTGCAGTCCCATCTAAAGTGGGTGATGGAAGTGCTAGTAGCTGTGAAGTAAATATACAGTCCTCAACAGTCAGTTACTGGCTGGCATGCATAAGTAAATCTGGCACACGAGTAGCATGCTAATATGTTCCCCAGAAATGTAAGTGAGCTTCAATAAATGCAGGGTTCTGTACAATTAGAAGTGAAAATGTCATGTGAAAACATCCAGATATGTAGATAAAGAAATATAAATGCAACCATGAAATATGTAGCAGTACCATCTGCATCCTGGACAGTTAGTATGTGAGATATAGGTCAAGTATAGATTGAACTAGCCAAACCCACTACACAACCTAATGCATGGTGGCAAGTGTAATAATACATGGAGGGAATATACACCTGCAGTCACTAGGAATGTAGTGTAGAGTAAAAGTGTTTATAAGATATTAATGGAGGTTTTTTCTACACCCTACTGTTTGTGCATAAACCATGCAATTCCGCACCTCAATGGGTATGTGTAATCTTAAATATTTGTCGGGATATATGTCCCATTGTTCCATAAATATTTGCACTCATGTTGATGCATGTGCCCTGTTCAAACACCATGTTCATGGTGGCCTGTTGCTACCAATCATCCCTGCATGAGGTTGGAATAACCACTGTTGTTCAATATATGCATGTGTTATGTTTGCTGTTCAACTGTTGGAACTGTGGTGTGTTGGGTTAATGGGAATATTACTGCATGCTGTTACAACTAATCTGGAATGCTGTTGTTTATGTTGTAATGAAACACACCGAATCACAGAACGTATGGGAAGGCCAGTCCCAGCGGACCCACCTGTCCCTCCTCAGTTGGCAAGTGCACCTGGCACCAGTGGCTCTGGTGCCCAGCTCGGACTCCCCTCCTCCATTGATCCTGTGCCACCTTTGGGTGGAAGCACTGCAGGGGATGGGGCTCATCCCCTCCATGCAAGCGTGGGCAGAGAAGGGCCACCCGTCATCCTTCGAAGGGTCCGGGTTGTGGTGCATAGGGAGATCCAGCGTTCAGTCGCTGATCCCCTACGCCAGTTTGAGGCGAGAGTGGCACGTCTCACGGGTGAGCCTGCCCGTCCTACTCAGCCCCCAGCTCAGCCACCCCAGGGGCTGTGAAGGTGCAGTGGTGACTGCCCATGGGTGGGGATCTCAGTTCCACTGTTACCATCTGTGGGCTCATGGGCCTGTGATTTCCAAACAACCTTCCCCGTCAATTGTGTACACCCACCCCATGTGTCAAATTCCGCCCCTGTATGCATCTTGTTTGTCTTGTCTGTTTACCTCCCCAACCTACCTCCCCAAATATACCTACTTCTCCTACCTCACTTACCACTCTCACCTGAAAAAAAAAAAAAAAAAAGAGGGCAGTCTGTACCCGAAAAAAAATTACGCCCCATACATAGCTTCCCATTTTGCACACATGTCCATAGGACATGTACACCGATAATACTAATTGGCATTGCAACAAACTATGTTGTCCTCACCTCTCTCTCAGGGGTGGAAGGTCTCAAAATTCACTCCAAATTTTCAACATATGCACAGCTGTTGCTGTTAAAGAAATGGGCAGCTATGGGCTTTCCCTACACCCTTCCTGCACATCCCAAGCTTGTTTTCCTACTGTCTTTCCCTCTCTGTGCCCCCTTTTTCACCACTTTCCTATCTCCCCATTTTCTTTTCTTTAAAAGAAATTAGCACGGGGTTAGCGGGAGTAAGCACTTTTAAGCAGTAGTTAGTGGGGGTGCGCGAGTGTGAGCTTGTGTGCGCTTAGCTAAGCATCGCTAAGCATCGCGCAAACCCACGCAAACCCGCTTACAACTGCTTAAAAGTGCCTTAGTCACTCTGTATGACAAGGCCCTTGTACTGCTCAGCAGCAAAATAAAAAACCTTGTCAGTCTCGAACCCGGGACCTTGGACTCACCAGTCTGCATGAAGTACCACTACACCACAGCAGATATACAGTAACTTAGTGCTGAAAGCAATTTATCATGCATTACCATGAGTGAATGTAAAGGGAAAATAGGAATGGCATAACACAAATCCTGTTCTGTGTGCCTTAACCAGCAGGTGTTGTTGAATTGTATGACATGACTGTGAAAAGAGAATCAGCCATGCTAGTAGGGAATAAGGTTACAGTAGCAGCTTACAAACCCCACATCTGTCTGCCTGGGATGACATGATTGACAGACCACGATGCTTTGCCAGAGATGGTCTGCACCTGTCGCCCCTGGGATTCAGGTTACTGGCTAAGGCTCTTGCCACCCCTATAGTGCCTTTTTTAGGCAAACTTCAAAGGACAAAACCACCACCATAACAGGTACAAGCATGCAAAATCTGAAGGTAATGCTACTCAATGCTAGAAGTCTAAACCTCAAAATGCACTCTCTCGAGGCACTCCTAAAAATGGAGAACATCGATATCTGTGCAGTAACTGAGACCTGGTTCAAGGCTCCAGAGAGCACCCCTGCAATACCAGGCTACAACTCTTACCACACTTTTCAGCCACCAAACCAGGACCGAAACACTAAAGGTGGAGGAGTGTCAATATTCACCAAGGATATTCACACCACCAGGCTAGTTGGCCAACACAATGTGTCTGAAATTCTCCAAGTGCAACTAACACTAGGTAAGACTGCAATCCAAATTGTAGCTTGCTACAGATCCCCCACCATACCCCAAGATTCTCACTACACCTTTCTAAACATACTGGAAAATATTAAGATAGAACCAAACACCCTAATACTGGGTGATTTTAACTACCCTGCCATTAACTGGGAAAACTACTCATGTCCCAACACCTTTGTGGAGCGGTTCTTGGAATTCATAAATTCCAATGCCCTGGATCAACTAATCCATAGTCCCACCAGGGGCTCCAATATCCTAGACCTGGTCATTACCAACATGGGAAATCAATGCTGCATACCTATGGTCACCCCCTCGTTAGTCAGGTCTGACCATAAGCTAATCACCCTTAACATCCACATCCCACCCCCCCCCAGTAAAGGAACCACCATAAAAAACTTCTCCAAAGCCAACTTCATGCTACTCAAGTCAGAAGTGACAAACTTCATGACACCCATGCAGACGGGAACTGAAAGTTCAACTGCTGAATCCTACACTATGGCACTGTACGAGCACATCCACTCATGCATGAATCGTGCCATCCCAAATAGAACCAAAATGCTCTCATCCAAAAAAAGGAAGCCAATCTGGTGGTCCCCTGCCTTAAACAAACTTTACAACAAAAGGAAGAAACTTTGCAGAAGAGAGGAAAAGCCCAGGATGCATAAAACTCACTTACTAGCCTCAGTAAGAAACTGAGATGCCTCATAAAATCCTCCAAAGCTAGTTACGAAAATAAAATTGCCAAAGATTCCAAAGACAACCACAAAGCATTCTATAATTATGTCAAGAATCTAAATGGCAATGCTCAGATCTGCTCTGAGCTAAAACAGAATGGCATTAAATATACTGATCCGAAGGATATTGCCAATATCCTGGCAGATCGATTCAGTGCCAACTTCACCCCACTCTCACCCCCTAAATGACCCATCTCAATACCGGAAGATTGCCAAATTCCAGTAATAACGGCCACACAGGTACAAAACGCACTCTCTAAAGCCAAGAATACAGCATCCATGGGACCAGATGACATCCCGGGCTGTGTACTACATGAACTACAATATAAACTGGCACCTCACCTAAGTGTCATGTTTAATCATAGCCTCACCTCAGGTTTCGTGCCCACTGAGTGGCGCAGAGCTACAGTTATCCCAATCCACAAGGGGGATCCACCTTGGATCCCGGAAACTACCGTCCCATCAGTCTGACAAGCCTTATCTGCAAGGCCATGGAGCGTATTATCATGGAACTTATAAACAAAGACATTGGCAACCTTCAAACACTGGACCCCACCGAGTTTGGGTTTGTGAAGGGCCGATGTTGCCTCCTGAACCTGATTGACTTCTTTGAATCAGTCTCCAGAGCCATGGACAAGAGTAAGGTGGTCCACACAGCCTATCTAGACCTTGCCAAGGCCTTTGACACCATCCCCCACTCTGGAATCATAGATAAACTTACTAAGTTGGGCATTAATCCCTATGTCACTCAATGGGTTGCTAAATGGCTTACTGATAGAACCCACACTGTAAAAGTAGCCGACTCCAAATCCATCTCCAGACAAGTGACAAGTGGAGTACCTCAGGGTTCACTCCTGGGGCCGCTCTTGTTTGGCATCTACTTCTCTGAAGTACAGGTCAACACTAAGGGACTCTGGCTAACAAAGTTTGCAGATGACTGCAAACTGGGAGCCATTATTGAATCCCCAAATGATGTGGATACTCTACAAAAGGGCCTTACAGAAACAGATGCTTGGTGCCAGAGCCATGGGCTCAAGCTCAATGCCAAGAAATGTATTGTTATCCCTTTGGGAAAAACATGTATCCATGAAATACCATATAGGTGGCAGTACACTAAACACAGAAAGTGTGATAAGAGACTTAGGGACACAGGTGGACAGTGGTCTCACCTTCGATAACCACATCGCCACAACAGTCAGGAAATCCTTCTATGTGGCACACCTCATCACGAAGGGCTTTTCATACAGAAAAAAGGAGGTCATTGTCCCACTGTACTCATCCCTCATTAGACCCATTATAGAATACAACGCTCCATTTGGTATGTACCTCTCAAGACATCTGCAACAACTGGAAAGGCCTAAGAAATACCTCACTAAAAGAATCACAGGCCTAAAGCAGATGCCCTATGCTGACCGCCTTAAAAAACTCCAGCTATACTCTGTCGCATATCGTCTACTCAGAGGCGATCTCTGCTTAACATACAAGGCCATGTCAAACCCAGAGCTGTTGGACATGCTACACTTAAAGAAATCCCAATCCCTCAGAGCTACACGCTCCAGGGATCTAAACCTTGTCATCACAATCAACAAAACATGTTGGAGGGATAGGTTCCTGACCCAGAGACTCCCCAGACTCTGGAATAGATTGCCCATACATGTCAAGCAGAGTGCCTCTTTGGACCTCTTCAAGAGGAACCTTGACGATTGGATGGGAGAAAGGAAATTCACCCCAGGGATCACGTCAGTCGCCCTGCTAGACAGGGGTCCAGGAAAGTAAATAATGTGGGAAGAAATAGCCAGGGAATTGTTATGGCTAGGCTTGTATAGGCCCTAGGGCTGATAGCCTAGTACCAACCTATGAACCTATGAACCTATAAGTATCAGGGCAGGATAAGCACTGGCATATTTGCATAGGTCACAGGCCAGACCTCCCAAAAGTGACTGCTCTACAGTGATGACCCTGATTTGTAAACAAATGTTAGCTGTGCCCCTCTGACTCCCTGTGAAATGTACTAACAGTAGGCAGAAAGGTGTTGAATCTCACTTAATAACAAATGTCAATAAGTGAGAGTAGACACCGCTTGCACTTCAGAAAAGGTGTAGTAATAGAAATGCACTGAATCACCCAAAGTCTGAACTGCAAAATGTCTGAACTATATGACAGGTGTATCCCAGTTATATGCACCTTTCCCTGAGGCTGTTCAAATATATACGTGAGAGTATATGAGGCCTGGAAGAGTCAGAAACACACAGGCATATCAGCTTGTCTGCTGTTACACACTCTGCAAATAGCTGTAGAATGAATCCCATAAGCATGCCCTTATGTAGAAGTACAACACAGAAATAGCAAAGGATGTAGCCATGTACTGCTAGCAACCACCTGTGACAATGCCATTGTTCAGGTGCTGAAAAGACTGCTGTGATGCACTGTCAAAGAATACTAGGCTGAACTCTGTCTACCATCTGGATATGTCCACAAATGGGAGCTACTCAGACAGACTTCAAGCCTTCATAGACTTACAGGTACACAGCAACTCTGCATGTTCAGTAAGATAAACATTTCATGATAATAAATAATGCACACTGCAGTTCTGCACCCCTACCCAAAGGTACTATATGCCTGTGTAGTCAGGCACAACCAAGGGTGTAGGTAGGCATACACAGTACAGAAATATGTCCAGTCATCCTGAGCAGACTGTGCTAATGCCAACACAAACCACAAACTGTTCAGATGTGAGTAACATACTAATGACAGTATAGCAGTTCACAAACAGTGCATGTGCCTGATATTCATAATTAGTAGTACAACATACTTAGATGTCCTCACCACTCTCTCAGTGGTAGAAGGTTTGAAATATCCCACCTAATGTATTGCATATGCACAGCTGTTGCTGGTAAATAAATGGGCAGCTATGGACCTTCTCCACACCCATCATGTACATCCCAAGCTAGTTTCCCTACTGTCTTCCTCTCTTTGAGCACCCTTTATCACCACATTCCTATCTCCCCATTTACTTTTCTGTCAAAGACATGAGCGCGGGGGTTAGCGGGAGTGCACACTTGTAAACAGTAGTAAGCGGGTTTGCACCAGTGTGCGCATGTGTGTGCCTAGCTTAGCATTGCTAAGATATGATAAGCTATGCCAAGCTTAGCTTACTATTACTAACATTAAATAAGCTAAGCTATGCTTAGCTTAGTATTGCTAAAAATACAATAAGCTAAGCTAAGCGTTGCTTAGCATCGCTAAGTGTCACGCAAACCCACGCAAACCCGCTTACAACTGCTTAAAAGTGCCTTTGTCACTCTGTATGACAAGGCCCTTGTATTGCTCAGCAGCAAAATAAAATACCCTTGTCAGTCTCAAACCCCACACCTAGGACTCACCAGTCTGCATGATGTACCACTAAGCCACAACAGATATACGTTAACTTGGTGCTGAAAGAAATATAACATGCATTACAAGGAGTGCATGTAAAGGGTAAATAGGAAAGCCATAGGAATACATTGCAATAAAGAAATATGACATGCATTACAAGGAGTGAATGTAAAGGGAAAATAGGAAAGCCATAGGAATACATTGCAATAAAGAAATATGACATGCATTACAAGGAGTGAATGTAAAGGGAAAATAGGAAAGCCATAGGAATACATTGCAATAAAGAAATATGACATGCATTACAAGGAGTGAATGTAAAGGGAAAATAGGAAAGCCATAGGAATACATTGCAATAACTACTGTTGTATACCAGTTAATTCCCTAATTCCAAAAGAAAGTACATACTCACATGTATCCAGTGTTAGCATTAGGAGGTATGAGTAAACTTACACACTGAGAAGAGTGTACTGGAAGAAGCAACAGCCAGGTTTCAGTACAACATGCATTTCAATGCCTATAACGCAGCTTCAGATAGGAGACATATACCAACCTTCTGACTGACACAACAGTGACCACAGCAAACAAGCATGGTCCCCACCTTGCAAAACTGAAAGGCCTATGCCTACCTAACCTATCATTTTATAGCAGTGTCATGAAATCACAATGAGAACTGCAATTACCACACAGCAGGCTGCATGCAATTACTAAATGGTGGGCACCAATTGGTGCAGAGGCCATCACATGCACATGTGCAGATACCTACAAAAGCAGCCTGTACTTGCTGTCCACACATGCAATAATATCATTGCAGCAACTGGAGAGAGAGAGAGTGAGCGAGCGAGACAGACAGACAGACAGACAGACAAACAAACAAACAAACAGAGGCAGTTGGAGACCAACCCAATACATTAACCCAAACCCAAAAAAAAAAGGGGGAAAAAAAAAAAAAAAAC